>NC_064626.1:616836477-617136616 GCF_023864275.1 Schistocerca cancellata | reverse complement strand
TTGATTGAAACGGGGTAAGAGGGCATGTAATTTACTTCTCTCTTCATTTTAATAGCGGTATTATTATTTATCATCAGTTGGTCCTAAAATTCAATTCTTTTCTTATTCCGCATGTGAGGTCATAAAATTATCTGCAAACTTCAACTTCGCTTTTTTTTAAGCTAAGCCGTCAGTTCCCAGATCATGACTGGTACCTAAAACGATATGATTAGCGCAGTCTACTCGTACTCTTGGTAGATTTGTTTAACAGCGTCGGAACTTCCACAGGCTTAAACTTGTTTCCTGTAGCACATGATTTACCAGTATCACAAACTGGAAACACTGGTAACACTACTTTATCACTGAGTCGTTCATATATATTAGCCGTCATCTGCATACACCGGCATTAATCTTTAATACGTGCACCTTCTTGTCAAAGAGAGACCTAAACGTGCCTTCAGTTAAAGGTTTCTAATTTTAAATGAAATCTGCACTTATTGCGTTATTATTTACTGCTCTGAAGCACCTTCGATAGTTGTTGCAAACATATTCGCATCCAAAACGTCATTTAGTGTAACTGTTTTTAATTTTCAGAAATTCGTAAACAACTTCTAATTTACTTAGGTGACCTTATTGGTACATCTATCGCATCAAGCTATGCTCCGAATCTTGATCAATACGCTGATTCCTTGTGTTGTCATTTTCACGTTGTGTCTGGTCTTAGTTATATCTTTTGTTTGGCAGTTTACGGCAAAGAATTTTCAGATTTTCTTTTCACGTGAATCCACATTTACCACGTACCTGACATCTTCTTTCACTATTTACCTATTGGATGCAGTCTAACAACAAGTAGATTACCTCTAAATTATGTCTTGGCACTTATGCTCAAATGGCTCAAGCGTTCACGTCTTCCTCATTGATTCTTCATTTTGTGCCATTTTCAAAAATGTTCATTTTTTTGTAAGCTGTTCAACCCGTTCCACTGATATCGACAAGATGATGCATCCGTAGAATGATGTGATCAACAGTTGCTCGCAGAGGTTCCGGTGGAATGTGAGCAACGTGTTTCTGTATACTGACCTTCAGGTCAGGTAGAAACGTTCCTCGTAAACGCGCTCGTTTAGAAATCCCCTGAACCAAAATCCACGTGGACTGAGATCAGGTTGTCTTGCAGGCCATGTATCAGGTAAAACTCTGGAGATAACAAGTTCATGGAAGGTTGCATTAAGCAGATCTTTCACAGAGCGAGGGACATGAGGTGTCGACCCATCTTGTATGAAAACAGTGGTTTTTACACAGCTGCGCTCTTCCAATACTGGAATCACACGCTCTACAAGGAGCTCTCGATAATGTGCAGACAACGTCACGGTAAAGCTGACAGGCCCTATGGATGTATTCTCTTCAAAGAAGAACGGACCGAGAGTGAAGGTGCTTGTGAATCCACACATCACAGTCACATACGGCGAGTGTAATGGCTCTTCGTGCACAGTGCGGTTTAACAGTACCTCAGATTTGGTATCTCTGTGTATTCAGTGCAACATGTAGTGTAAAATGTGCCACTTCATTCCACAGAATATTGCCCAGCCACATGTGTCAAACTTAGATCCCTGTCGGAAATCAAAGAGCAAATGCAGGACGTTGCTGCGCACAAGTGAATTCAGTTGCTGCACCTTCAGGATATTGTTCGGTTACTACACTCCTGGAAATGAAAAAAAAAAACACATTGACACCGGTGTGTCAGACCCACCATACTTGCTCCGGACACTGCGAGAGGGCTGTACAAGCAATGATCACACGCACAGCACAGCGGACACACCAGGAACCGCGGTGTTGGCCGTCGAATGGCGCTAGCTGCGCAGCATTTGTGCACCGCCGCCGTCAGTGTCAGCCAGTTTGCCGTGGCATACGGAGCTCCATCGCAGTCTTTAACACTGGTAGCATGCCGCGACAGCGTGGACGTGAACCGTATGTGCAGTTGACGGACTTTGAGCGAGGGCGTATAGTGGGCATGCGGGAGGTCGGGTGGACGTACCGCCGAATTGCTCAACACGTGGGGCGTGAGGTCTCCACAGTACATCGATGTTGTAGCCAGTGGTCGGCGGAAGGTGCACGTGCCCGTCGACCTGGGACCGGACCGCAGCGACGCACGGATGCACGCCAAGACCGTAGGATCCTACGCAGTGCCGTAGGGGACCGCACCGCCACTTCCCAGCAAATTAGGGACACTGTTGCTCCTGGGGTATCGGCGAGGACCATTCGCAACCGTCTCCATGAAGCTGTGCTACGGTCCCGCACACCGTTAGGCCGTCTTCCGCTCACGCCCCAACATCGTGCAGCCCGCCTCCAGTGGTGTCGCGACAGGCGTGAATGGAGGGACGAATGGAGACGTGTCGTCTTCAGCGATGAGAGTCGCTTCTGCCTTGGTGCCAATGATGGTCGTATGCGTCTTTGGCGCCGTGCAGGTGAGCGCCACAATCAGGACTGCATACGACCGAGGTACACAGGGCCAACACCCGGCATCATGGTGTGGGGAGCGATCTCCTACACTGGCCGTACACCACTGGTGATCGTCGAGGGGACACTGAATAGTGCACGGTACATCCAAACCGTCATCGAACCCATCGTTCTACCATTCCTAGACCGGCAAGGGAACTTGCTGTTCCAACAGGACAATGCACGTCCGCATGTATCCCGTGCCACCCAACGTGCTCTAGAAGGTGTAAGTCAACTACCCTGGCCAGCAAGATCTCCGGATCTGTCCCCCATTGAGCATGTTTGGGACTGGATGAAGCGTCGTCTCACGCGGTCTGCACGTCCAGCACGAACGCTGGTCCAACTGAGGTGCCAAGTGGAAATGGCATGGCAAGCCGTTCCACAGGACTACATCCAGCATCTCTACGATCGTCTCCATGGGAGAATAGCAGCCTGCATTGCTGCGAAAGGTGGATATACACTGTACTAGTGCCGACATTGTGCATGCTCTGTTGCCTGTGTCTATGTGCCTGTGGTTCTGTCAGTGTGATCATGTGATGTATCTGACCCCAGGAATGTGTCAATAAAGTTTCCCCTTCCTGGGACAATGAATTCACGGTGTTCTTATTTCAATTTCCAGGAGTGTAGTATAAAAAAGACCGTAAGACGTTCCGTACTTGTGCCTATGAGATCGACAATTCCCTTGACACTGCACGGGCATTAGCACTAGCCCGGCCACATGCTGTATAGTCAGTTACAGCAAGAGCAAGTGTTCAGTACATCTTCCGGGACAGAACGCATTTCTCTTCCAGGTGTCGCACCAAGCTCACTGGTGTTTTAGAATTTCATTGCCGTCTTCGTTAACCCATTTAATGACATCGAGCCTCTCCTCAGACCTTTCGGTCGGCAGTACTCTGAATGCAGCACTGCAATTACTGCCGATCACTTAAAACAGTTTCACTAACAGCGCACCGTCTCTCTTCTCGATAGGCGTACCGTTCCCTCTGGTTGTGGCTTGTCAAATGACAGCGTGGATGTTATACCGTCATACAAAGAGCGCACAGCGCTAGATTTGCAAATGGTGACCACAACTGGAACTAATTTCCAGCGTAAATCGGTTCCGCATTAACGCATTAGCATACGTACCGAACTTCGAGGCCATACGATAATTACAGCACACACTGGATCTCCTTAAGTAGCTGCACTTTATTCATTACCGCCCGGTAGTTTCCAGTGATGACATTTGAGACGCGGTAATGTTCTCAGCCACTGAAATTACAATGGTCGCCACCCATAGTTAATTGGTCCCAACTCATATCGTATTCAATCGTCAGTCAGTGGTTTTCAACTGCCAACTTGTGCAGGTGTCTGAAACGTGTGTTCTCTGACAGCTGTTTATGACATGTTTCTGATACAATCTCTAGTTCAGGAGGCAGAAACATTCTTTATCCACGCATGAACAATTTAATTTTGACAGGTGTGGACAAAGCACATCAGCCGGCCGGAGTGGCCGAGCGGTTCTAGGCGCTACAGTCTGGAACCGCGCCGCCGCTATGGTCGCAGGTTCGAATCCTGCCTCGGGCATGGATGTCTGTGATGTCCTTAGGTTAGTTAGGTTTAAGTAGTTCTAAGTTCTAGGGGACTGATGACCTCAGAAGTTAAGTCCCATAGTGCTCAGAGCCATTTGAACCAAGCCAATGCACATCATACCTGACAAGAAAGGTGATGGAGGGTCTGCTGTGCCTCCACGAAACACCGTTACAGGTCAGAGAGGGCTATGAGTTTTTTTGTCTGTATACTGAACATTTCAGAATATACACAGTGCACTTTAAAATTTCAACACCATCAACGCGACATACAACGAACATCAAACTAACATGAAGTGTATCACATGCTTGAGTATGCAGTGATTAACATTTCAGCGAGTGATCAAAGCGTGTAAGTGAACGTCATCTAAATTCTATATATACTGACGTAAAAAAAAAAACGCAGCACCATGAAGGTGTTGGGCTACAGAAACGGAAGTTGGTAGGCCTGCTTCAACTTCCGGATGGTGATGTATATTCAAATTTTACACCAGTCACATAAGCGTCGAGCTAGTAGTGCTACTATGAGGATTCAAAACTGGTTTGTTGTACACACACGTTGTAAAGGCCGCTGGCGTAAATTACCTTCGAGATTGGACGTGGTAAGTTGATGCCAGTTAAGAATGCATTTAAGAATGCATTTAAGAATGCATTTAAGGCGATAAAGCAGCTATTATTTACAAATCAGACAGCTTGAACGAGGTCGCATAATAGGACTACGATGAGCTGGATGTTTCTTCTGTGATATTGCAGGAAGACGTGGCAAGAACTTAGCGACTGTAGATGACTGCTGGCAGTGATGGTCGTGACCGGGCTCCGTACAGCCACGTGGATTTACCGAGATGGAAGACCATCATGTTCGGCGTATGGGTCCGGCACATCGTACTGCATCTGCAGCATTAATTTGAGCAGCAGCTGGCACCACAGTGACAGCGAGCCGTTACAAACGGTTACTTCAACGGCAGATCCCCGCCAGGAACCCCTTGCAGCGTGCATTCCACTGACCAAAAACCACTGACATTAGCGACGTCAGTGGTGTCAAGCGAGAGTTAATTGCAGGGCAGAGTGAAGGTCTGTTTTGCTTTCTGATGATAGCTGGTTCTTCCTCGGTGCCAGTGATAGCCGTCTGTTGATAGAAGAAAGCAGGTTGGCACCCTGCAACCAATCTGTATGCGTTCTAAACTCATTAGACCTACACCTAGAGGTATAGCCTGGGTTGCGATTTCCTACGACAGCAGGCGCACTATCCTGGTTTTGCCACGCTAGACCCACTGGACCTAGACCTGAAGCTAGGGTGTGGGGAGCATTTTCGTACGACAGCAGGTACACCCTCGTGGTTATTCCACGCACTGTGACGTAGAGTTGTACGTCAGTCTGTTCATCTGATCTGTTGTGCTGCCAGTTAGGAACAGCATTCCAAGATGTGTTTTCCAGCAGGATAACGATAGCCCACATACCGCCGTCCTAAGATGCTCGACAGTGTGTCGACGTGTTTCCATGTGCTACTCGATCGCCAGCTCTGTCTCCAGTGGTGCATGCATGGGATATCATCAGAAAACAACTCATGCGTCATCCACAACTAGTATTAGCTCTTCCTGTATTGAGCGATCAAGTGTAAGAGATATGAACTCCATTCCACAAACTGATATCGAGCTCCTGCACAGCACGATGCATGGTATGTTTGGACGTTTCCGTTCAACATTCTGACAGCTACACTGGTTATTACTGTACTAGCATTTCACATTTGCAATCGCTTATCTCGTGTTTACATGCGATCTCACAATGTCAGTCATTTCAATATGTTACCTAGACCAATTCATTCTCGAAATTTGATTACTCTACGTTAATTATTTTTCCGTGTTGCGATTTTTTCCGTCAGTGCATAAGGAAATGTTAAATGCAGGGGAGAAGCAAGAATGTCTGTTAGCACCCGATAGATTTTGACAGCGGCAGTATAGTGATCTGTCGAGACTACGATTAATCGTTCCTTGACATCGCTGTTCGCATTGGTCGGTATCCCAAGTATGTGTTGCAAATATGGCGTTTATGGGTTCAGGAGGGGACAGACATATGGTTTGTGACTGGTGTATCTATCTTCTCGCTGCACCGCTATTGACTTGCTTGCTCTTGGGTAGCTTTCTTTTTGTTGTTCTTGGCTTCTTTGGAACGTCTACTGTGAAGTCGTATCAAACTAGTGTTTGTACAGTCCTAAAATTCTGTGGAAGAGAGAGATACAATGTTTGTCTGCCCTTCAATAGGGAAGGCTCACAGACAGAAGGCTCAGTGTGGCGCAAATGTGTGAAATAAGCAGACAACAATGCCACTGAGACCCACTCGTGCTTTCTACAGCCGACTGAGCGAGTTTGAAAGGGGTCAAATTCTGGCCATCCGAGTAGCGGGATGGCAGTTTCGGAGGACTGCCACATAAGTTGGTCGTGCTGCGTCAGTTGTGCAACTGTGCGTGTATCAGTGGTCAAGTGAACATTCTCACACCTTTTTTTAAACATAGCTGCGCAGCAGCAACGGTTCCACGTAATAAGACTAAAAACAGCCGACCAGTTGCAAATCTGCCGAAACCTAAGTAAAGATTTCGTTATCCATTGCAACTGGTCGGCTGTTTTTAGTCTTATTCTCACACCTGTAGATGACGTTCTGGACGTCCAAGCAGCACAGACGCCCACCAGGATTGTTGTATTATAAGGGCAGCAGTGGCAGATCATACAACTAGCACCTGTGCGTATAACAGGTCTTCTTAGCCCACTCGTGTCAAGAGTGAGCCGTAGTAAAAACTGCTGTTTTGAAAAGCGCGCCGCAGCGCGTAGTGTAAAGCAGTCGCCTTCCGTTTCTGGCGGTGGCGCCGCTGTGGCTATCGCAGCTTTCGTGTCTCCCTCTGGTGGGAAAGGGGAAAAGGTTGACTGCTCACGTGTATTTAAGGGCCGCTGTAAGCTCGCCAAGGGGGGACTCGCACACGCTAAGTGGTCATTCGCGCGCCGGAGATCATCGCCATCAGTGTCTCGTGTGTGCCGTCGTGTTTAGTGTTCAGTGTTCACCGTCACACTCCATCGTTCACCAGTGCCATCGTCATCTTCAGTGTTTGTGCTTCGTGTCGACAGTTTGTAGCGTGGATTGTTATCGAGTGTGAACGGCTTCATGTTTTTTATGTTCATGTGTCTACTGTTTTTTTCCCGCCGTTTTGTTCCAAGTCATGGATCTTCTCTGTTTTTATCATTGTACTATTTTTGGCTGAAGAGCGGCGTATTGTGCTGCTGCCAGCCTACCTGTTCTACGGGTTTTAAAATCACAATAAAGAAAAAATAACTCGCCAAAGGGAAGTTGGGGCCAAGAAGGCAGTCGGTGAGTCTAGTGGCTCCGGCAGTCGGAGTGAGGCTAGGTCAGTCTCGCGGCACCAGTTGCTGATCTGTCTCTCGTTTGCATTTGTGCGGCAGTTAGTGTCTGTCTGTCGTTTGGATCAAACCTTAAAGCCAGAAAATGAGAGTCTTGCCACTCCGCCAGTAACAGAACTCAGCTAGTGGTCGCTCGGTCGGGGCTGGGTTCCTGCATCTGAGTCTGCGCGTTAGGGTGCCAGTCTCCTCGAGTTGCTCGGGCAACGGTCATTGGCGGTTGGATCGGTCGGTTCGTCAGTCGCGCACTGAGACACGAGATGACGTGTCCGCCTTGAGCGTCGGCGCATGTGAGGTCCCCACGTGAGTCCAGTGGGCACCGCCGTATAGAAAGGGGTAGTGACTTCGCGGTTCACACGAGAGTAACAGGAGCGAAACTACGACATCGAGCTGGCCGAGGCGAGCTGCGACGCCGTGCGACGGGAGTTCGGCGCGCCTTCCTGCGTCCATTGAAGCGGCTGGCAGCGGACGGTTCGGGAGAGCATTGGGGGGGGGGGGGGGGGCTGCGCCAGGTCTTCGCCGGCAATCGCAGTTTATTAGAAGTTAAGTGATTGGAGATAAGTAGTTTCATTTACTTGTTAAATTCTACTTGTTTTCTTGGTGAGGTCACCAGCCGCTTTGTTTTCGTGTCGTCCCACCATTCTTCTCCGTTGGTCCACCCGCGGGAAGGTGGTTATTGTGAATTGTGTGGTACGTTTTTCCCTTGTGGAATTGGGGAGGTTTAGAGCAATCTGCGGTTCGTGTTGTTTAGTACCCCCCCCCCCCCCATCTTGTCAATCTGCCATACGTTAATAGCTGTCTGTGTCACGTTTGTCGAATTCGGTGTTAACGAATTTATAGAATAAAGGTAAAGGCCGAATTCCTGAAATATGTTTTTATCTTGCCTATCATCTTGCGAGCGGTATATGTGTAATGTAGAGCATGTTGTACATTTTATGTAATTCTGCATTTCTTAGGTTTTATTTAAATAGTCATTTTTATAAAGTTGCAAGCCTTCCACCGCAAGAGCCCTTTTTTTTTAAAAATTGCACTTTTGGTAAATAATTTCTTAATGTGAGTGTTTGTACCATTTCCATCCCTCTTACCTGGTGCATATTTGACTTGTTTGTGTGAGTTGTTAAATTTTTTAGTTTAAAATAATCTGGTGTGTTGCAAATTTGCACCAGTGTAGTTTTTCAGAGGTCGTTGTGAGCGGTCGTGACTACGGCCGTGTTGAAAGGGGGCGGAAGCTTCTCAGCCCGAAGGCTCCTACTGTCACGGTCCGCGAGGTTCCCCCCACCCCCCTCCCCCGTCGGAGGTTCGAGTGCTTCCTCGGGCATGGGTGTGTGTGTTGTCCATAGCGTAAGTTAGTTTTAGATTAAGCAGTGCGTAAGCTTCGGGACCGATGACCTCGGCAGTTTGGTCTCATAAGACCTTACCACAAGTTTCCAGCAAGATCTCCGGAATTGCCTGCAATCGGGCACGTGTGGGACACGATGGGGCAGGAAGTAACTCGTGCGTTTCGTCAACCAACAACTCTTACAGAACTGGGTGAACAGGTCTTGCAGGCGCAGCATAAAATATCCTAAGACAGTATTCGTCATGTGCATAATCGATTGGATGCCACAATCATTATGCTGTGGAGGTTACACCACATACTATTATCGATGTCGCAGCATGAGTCGATACCCGGTACGTCAGAACCGTTTTCGCTACCGATCTGTAAACGCAACCATTTGATGTACTCCATATGGATTGTTGTAACAATAAATCTTGAGTGAATCGGAAAATGCTAAAATTGTGTACTAATTTTTTTCGGTTGCGTAAGTCACAAATACAGTACTTCACCTGGTCACACATTTTTACAGTATAAGTGTTACGAAATTATTATAGAAATATTTCCGTGAGCACCTCTTTTCAATTTTCGCTTTATTACTTACTACAAGAAGCAGGGCAATCCGTCCAAGGGAATGTTACCAGTAGTTGCCCTTTGTTATGCAGTAGGTGCAGAGAGAGGAGGAGACACGCCTGCTTGTTGCCGCGCTGCTCTCTCGCCGACAGCACAGAGGCGGGTCAGCGGTTGACGGGCCGGCGCGCCGCTGCGGCTGGTGGTAAGCAGAGAGCGGAGCCTGGCAGCGGTGGTGGCTGGCTCTGCCGCCGTGACACGCGGCTCTCTGGCTGGCCGCTGGGCTGCGAGGCCGGCGGAAGCTGGCTGGCAGCATGCCAGCAGCACCGCTGCAGGGGCGGGCTGGGTGGCGCGTGTCCTTCCACCCCACGCTAACGTAAAAGCACGTCTTTTGTAATGCCACTTCCAAAGTACTCGCAGACTCCGTTCCCTTTCGCAACAGAGAAAGAGTTCTTACAACATCTGAACTCACGAGGACATCAAGTGCCATGACCCGATATCCCAGAAACTGCCCTCAGTGCGATAGCAGTCAAAATAAGCGAACACGTGTCTCGCCTTATCTACATCTACATCTACATCCATACTCCGCAAGCCACCTGACGGTGTGTGGCGGAGGGTACCTTCAGTACCTCTATCGGTTCTCCCTTCTATTCCAGTCTCGTATTGTTCGTGGAAAGAAGGATTGTCGGTATGCCTCTGTGTGGGCTCTAATCTCTCTGATTTTATCCTCATGGTCTCTTCGCGAGATATACGTAGGAGGGAGCAATATACTGCTTGACTCTTCGGTGAAGGTATGTTCTCGAAACTTTGACAAAAGCCCGTACCGAGCTACTGAGCGTCTCTCCTGCAGAGTCTTCCACTGGAGTTTATCTATCATCTCCGTAACGCTTTCGCGATTACTAAATGATCCTGTAACGAAGCGCGCTGCTCTCCGTTGGATCTTCTCTATGTCTTGTATCAACCCTATCTGGTACGGATCCCACACTGCTGAGCAGTATTCAAGCAGTGGGCGAACAAGCGTACTGTAACCTACTTCCTTTGTTTTCGGATTGCATTTCCTTAGGATTCTTCCAATGAATCTCAGTCTGGCATCTGCTTTACCGACGATCAACTTTATACGATCATTCCATTTTAAATCACTCCTAATGCGTACTCCCAGATAATTTATGGTATTAACTGCTTCCAGTTGCTGACCTGCTATTTTGTAGCTAAATGATAAAGGATCTATCTTTCTGTGTATTCGCAGCACATTACACTTGTCTACATTGAGATTCAGTTGCCATTCCCTGCACCATGCGTCAATTCGCTGCAGATCCTCCTGCATTTCAGTACAATTTTCCATTGTTACAACCTCTCGATACACCACAGCATCATCTGCAAAAAGCCTCAGTGAACTTCCGATGTCATCCACCAGGTCATTTATGTATATTGTGAATAGCAACGGTCCTATGACACTCCCCTGCGGCACACCTGAAATTACTCTTACTTCGGAAGACTTCTCTCCATTGAGAATAACATGCTGCGTCCTGTTATCTAGGAACTCCTCAATCCAATCACACATTTGGTCTGATAGTCCATATGCTCTTACTTTGTTCAATAAACGACTGTGGGGAACTGTATCGAACGCCTTGCGGAAGTCAAGAAACACGGCATCTAGCTGTGAACCCGTGTCTATGGCCCTCTGAGTCTCGTGGACGAATAGCGCGAGCTGGGTTTCACATGACCGTCTTTTTCGAAACCCATGCTGATTCCTACAGAGTAGATTTCTAGTCTCCAGAAAAGTCATTATACTCGAACACAATACGTGTTCCAAAATTCTACAACTGATCGACGTTAGAGATATAGGTCTATAGTTCTGCACATCTGTTCGACGTCCCTTCTTGAAAACGGGGATGACCTGTGT
The DNA here is from genome assembly GCF_023864275.1 of Schistocerca cancellata. Taxonomy (NCBI): domain Eukaryota; kingdom Metazoa; phylum Arthropoda; class Insecta; order Orthoptera; family Acrididae; genus Schistocerca; species Schistocerca cancellata. Next base: position 617,125,390 of record NC_064626.1, on the reverse strand, counting down.
CCTTTTCCAATCCTTTGGAATGCTACGCTCTTCTAGAGACCTACGGTACACCGCTGCAAGAAGGGGGGCAAGTTCCTTCGCGTACTCTGTGTAAAATTGAACTGGTATCCCATCAGGTCCAGAGGCCTTTCCTCTTTTGAGCGATTTTAATTGTTTCTCTATCCCTCTGTCGTCTATTTCGATATCTACCATTTTGTCATCTGTGCGACAATCTAGAGAAGGAACTACAGTGCAATCTTCCTCTGTGAAACAACTTTGGAAAAAGACATTTAGTATTTCGGCCTTTAGTCTGTCATCCTCTGTTTCAGTACCATTTTGGTCACAGAGTGTCTGGACATTTTGTTTTGATCCACCTACCGCTTTGACATAAGACCAAAATTTCTTAGGATTTTCTGCCAAGTCAGTACATAGAACTTTACTTTCGAATTCATTGAACGCCTCTCGCATAGCTCTCTTCACACTACATTTCGCTTCGCGTAATTTTTGTTTGTCTGCAAGGCTTTGGCTATGTTTATGTTTGCTCAGTTCCCTTTGCTTCCGCAGCAGTTTTCTAACTCGGTTGTTGAACCACGGTGGCTCTTTTCCATCTCTTACGATCTTGCTTGGCACATATCCATAGATGTGCGACGTTTTCTTAGAAAATGACGGTCGAAGTTTTAGGGATAACTTATGTGCCTTTTAGCGAGTAAACCGACCATCCGAAGACGTGGCATAATGGCTCGTTACGGGCAATTGAACAAGACTTTATCCCGCGAAGAGGAACCCGAGCGCCCGCTGTGCAGGATTGGGACCAGAGATCGTTTATTTTCCGAAGTTTTCGAGTGGTCATCGTTCTCTCGTACTACCGGAAGGGGGTCCGCAGTTTGGTTGAATGAAAGGAAAAAAAGAAACAAAGGGAACGGAAAAATTAACTGAAACTGCTTTTGGTGAAATTCGTGTATTTTACCTTGATTCATAATCAATGATAAGCGTCAGTCTTCGCTACTGTGACCTGTACACACTTCAACAATATTAACCATGTTTCTTTACGACAGAGATTCATACGAAGAAATGTTGCTGTGGCAAACTTGCCTTCGCGTTATAATCGTGGTGTTTGGAATTTCCATATTTCGAATCCTTTTACGACCGTTATCATCCAAGGGAAAATGTGGCCGAGCAGTTCTAGGAGCTACAGTCTGGAACCGCGCGACCGCTACTGTCGCTGGTTCGAATCCTGCCTCGGGCGTGGATGTGTGTGACGTCCTTAGCTTAGTTAGGTTTAAGTAGTTCTAAGTTTTAGGGGACTGATGACCTCAGAAGTTAAGTCGCATAGTGCTCACAGCCATTTGAACCATCCAAGGGAAAACACTAAATATTCCTGAAGAATAAATCTAAGAACAACATACAAGAATTAAGAACTGATATAAGAATGAAATATAAAAACAACAAAGGTAAAAAAATTGCAACCCTTCAAATAACATACACACATATATCATATAATAAGTAAATGACACTTATTGTGAAACTAAGTTGTAATTTAACAACTAATATAACTTCCTTGTATCCCTTAAATTGAAAGGAAACATTCCTGTTGTAACCTTCTGCGGACATGAATGAATAAATAAATAAATAAAAACAATAATCGGATTTTCAACGCGGGATGGAAAAGTCAGAGACCGCGACGCTAGCTAGAACGGATTCTAAGAGTGAAAAATGTGTGGATCAGCTCAGCAGTGCAGTAACACCCCAACTCCGGGGTGGCTTAAGAAAGACCCTACAATGAAAATTGGAGAAAAATTGTCTGTATTTGGGACAGAGAACAATTGCACAATGGAGTTCATTAAGGAAGTGTCAAAAATCAAGGATATTTTTATCGCCGCAAGGAAACACGTAATATACTGCGTGTCCATTAATCTACTTTAGGGATCGTCTTCGTTTTTGCGAATTATTCCGGTTCCGGAAACAGGAGACGGTGAGGAGGTATCTGATGGCTAGTCGTAGGGTAATTAAGGCCTCTATCTGCGCCGCAGATCATTGCGAAATCGTCTCCTAATCGTTGATAGTAGCAGCTACAAGCAATAGGGCAGCGCTCTCATCAGGAATCCCCTATAGACATGGCACTCGATTTGCGGACGTCAAGGCGGCTACCAAACGCTTTGTAATATGTAATAACCCTTGTCAATGACTGCATGACCTCAGCACCGCTACGAAGAACGATTATGAGATCGTCCGCATAAGCAGTGCAGCTGACTACATGGCCACAGACATGACATCCCAGACAGGCGTTGATGAAGACTGCAAAGCAACAGCTCCGTGGCGAAAGCATGCAACAGTGAAGAGAGCGGACAGCTTTGACGCACCGAATGACGTATCAGAGTGGGAGGAGAGAGATCACCATTGTAGAGTACTCCGGACGTACAACACATAGGACGTAGCTGCACGAAAGAGCGCATTACGGCGTCGACGATTGTATGAGGGTTTTCCGTATTGCAGAGCACCTCATCCAGGTAGTCGTGATCGACCCGATCAAACGTCTACTATTCCCTTACGTTGTGCAGAGTACAGCATAACATAATGTGCGTGCAGTGTGGACTTATATCCGTTGGGTATCTAAGCGCAGTTCATCATCAGTCGTAAGAAATTAATCAAAGCCCCAGACGATTGCTATCACTTGGTACATACGTTGATCATCATCTGACGTTCTGGCGACATAGTGCAGAGAATGGTGAAGTGGAAATCCTGGATTCGTCACTGCCACACTGCAACCCCTATTCCATAACCAATCAAGGCCCTGCGCATATGATCGAACATGACAAGGCAGACTGACATGCATCATGGCGTCGACAACAAGCTGTCCACGTGGCCTCGATGAGCAGATGGCAGTCGGGTCAAGTAAGCTGGAACACGTTCAATTTTCATGGTCCCCAACCCCGCCACATTCTGTGACAGCAGAGATATGTGCATCATGGTCAGAAAACTCGAAGGGCCAGACAGGAGCCTGCGCCACACCGAAAATTTTGCTGTAAATGAAAACATAATCGAGGCGACTGGGAGAAGAGCTACTGAGATGTGTAAACCCCGGACGATCAACGTGAATGATCTCCTAAGAGCCCACAAGGTTGAGGTTCTGGAGAACTTCCGATAGGGTCGTGTAAGGACAGTGACGTGGCATTTGGTCTTTGGGCAGCTGGGTGGAGTTGAAGTCGCCTTCCATGAAAAAATGCACCCTGCCAACCCGGTAAGAGAGACGTCACCGCCTCGAGAGACGTCACCGCCTCTGAGAAGAAAGTGGAACGCTGGCGGCGGCGACCGGAACCACATGGCGCATAGATGTTGATTCTGATGCCACTAAACGTGAGAGCCATACCTCTGTGAAACGCCTGCTAAACCAGCTGGGAAGAACAGATGATTAGTATTGTGGAAAGGGCCAAATAAGGTGTCGGTCAGGTTCACTCAAAATTGTAATTTATTGTAATTTAATAACACCTTTAAACGAAAACGGCACATAGCCGAACTTTTAGAACTACGAGTTTCAAAAAGGCAATTACTTCACGGCTGAAGGCCTTCAAACAAGAAATCTTAAAGCAACAAGATAAACCGCAAGTGGTAAAAACATGCACTTAAAATTGCAAATAAAATAAGCGAGGATGAGAGCCTCAAGGGAAAGGTGAATAGACAAACATAAACAAGATGCAGGACGAACGGTTGAAGGCCCACAGTAAAATTTTCATGATTTTAAAATAAATTACGATAATCTTTAAAGGCAGAAGGCCACAATGTGTTTTTTTCTTTTTTTTATAATAAGGACTGAAGTGCCTGAATGTGTAAACCCAAAAATTCAAAAAACATAAATCCAGTAAAAGCAAGAATTTTTTCAATCATTACCTATTGCAGGCTATAAACAGACAATTAAACACCTGTGAGAAGGGAAATAAAGAAAACGGCACTTAGCCGGCCGGAGTGGCCGTACGTTTCTAGGCGCTACAGTCTGGAGCCGAGCGACCGCTACGGTCGCAGGTTCGAATCCTGCCTCGGGCATGGATGTGTGTGATGTCCTTAGATTAGTTATGTTTAATTAGTTCTAAGTTCTAGGCGACTGATCACCTCAGAATTTAAGTCGCATAAAGTTCAGAGCCATTTGAACCATTTTTGAAAACGGCACTCAGAAGCCAGCAGGGAGGTCGGTCTGCCCTCGTTCACTTAGGTGAGACGGGTGGTGAGCCCAACTACCTTGATCCGTCGGAACCCAACCAGGGGACAGCCGCGGACCGACCGACAAAACGACTTGCTTGCCACCAATCGGTACATGAGAACTCAAACGCCAAAAGTTACGTAAGTGATTATCCACAATGAAATATGTATTAAGCTGTCAAAACTACGCACCATGTTGGATAGCGACAACAGGTGAGGAAAGGACGCTGTCTGAAATTACGTTATTGTCCAGGGCAGGTAATCGAAACACTGACACAAGGCAGAAAATTCCGCTGGTGTACTTGAATTGTAGTCAATCAATATAATTAATTGCACCGGATGGCTGCTAAATTTCAGCAATAGAAACACTCGGTGTTGCTCACAGGAAAACCTCCCCAACAACGAACCACCGAAAGGAACCACACAACATGAATGGATGGGGCTTGGGTAGTTGAAACCACTACTCAACTTTGATGTCCTGGGTCGGTGAACCACCAAGCTCGTAGCGATCGGGCAGCTCCACACACCAGTCAACACCGCCAGCGGACCAAGCCGACAACACCGCGCGGAGATAACTTCCCTGGTCCGCAGCAACCGACCGGCTACCCTCAGAATGCCGACAACACCTAAAATAGTCGTCAGTGGAAATAACACCAACTAACTACACACACAACCTGACAAACACTACACGAAATCTGAACGATACCAAGCAGTAACTAAGGTCGCACGAAGACAAATCGGGAGTCGATGTGCACACTCACACAACCAACTCATGATCGATCGGCGAGCCACAACGCGTCGTCCTGTAGGACGACCGACCGACAATCCACCAAGACTGTGGCCCGGCTCAAGTGATGCGTGGCGGCAATGGTCGGGCGAGCCATGTCGACGCAGACCTCACTACTGGTCCTACCCGACTGCACTAGTGCCGCATTGCATCTCTCCGTCTGACAGGTCCGGACAGCGCTCCAGACGCGTTCCAACTGACTGGCAGACCATAACTCGTGACCCGAACTCCCTTATGACAGACAACGACCGGGAAGTAATAGCAGTCGAGCAAAGATACTACGAGACGGAATATATCGATACGCGATGCTAACGCCGCTCACAGTCAGGAAAAACAGCAACTTAGTGACGATGGTAACTGAAATTAACGTAGTGAGGTGGAAGTACGTTAAAAAAACGATATAAAATACATGATGGCGGGAACACGTGCCACGCACGGCTCACTCTGGCATCATGGAGATAGACAACTGCATTGGCGAAGATACCGTCACATAAGAGGATCGTCACTCCACTACCAGTAGGGGAAGCATGCGAGACATGTTTCATAAAGCCACGGGGAGCACAGAAGGTTACAACATGCACCTTCTAGAAGAAGCAACGTCAGCGTCCACAGCGTGCAGCATTTCATGGAGTAAAGCCAGTACATGGCGTGCACGAATTCTATTGAGATTGGGTGTGGCTATGCAACGAGTCTGAAAAGCTGACATCGCCATGAGGGCAGGAGAGTGCAGATTTGGGGGACGTACGGGGAGCTCTCCATTAGGCTTCCATGAAAGGCACATCACTGAAACGGGGAGAAAGCCAACCCCACCAAGACGCTTCCATCACTCTGTACACCTCCAGAACGTCCGTCCACAGCAGCGACGTCGTCTGCCCAGCAGACAGACGTCTTACTGGGCGGGTTCAGCGATACATATCGGAGGTGCGACCACTGGTAGCATCAGACACAGAAAGGAAGACAACCGCATCAGACACAGGCAAAGGAAGGCCGATGTTCATAGGTGGATTCTGGCTACAGACGGAGACAGGGAGAGGCGTCGCGTTGTCTGGTGCCAAGTTAGGAGGACAGTCGTCCTGTACAGACGTCCCACGGAGGCAGTCATCAGAAGCGGTAAGGCGTAGTCTCTACCATTGCCTCGTCTTCCCAACATGTTGCTCCGTGTCGGATGACGGGCGGCTGTCGTACGAAATGTGGCCACACGGGAGGAAAGTGGATGTCTGCACAGCTCCGTGATCAACATTCGTGGGGACGGGACAGGTGGCATGCGTCTGCTGACGGCCATCTTCCGTTGGTCCTGCCTCCGGCAGCAGCGTAGGAGAGACAGGCTAAAGGTCCATCGCGTCGTCGACAGGAGTCGACGCCGGTGCTGACTGATTCGGAGTATGCAGTAATCAGACGGCCCACATTTCACACGCCAGTTTTATGTACACAGTGGTACTGAGAATCTAAAAATTAATGCCGAGAACATCTTGAGGCGGGTGATTCATTTCGTGGCGTATAAACCGTTCTACTTCATACGCCTTTCGCCGTTTATGATCCAAAGAAAAAGTTTATTTAATTGTGGCATGGCGATGATTTCGGATACGAAGACAAGTCGCTACGCAAATGAAGCGCGTTCGCTCGCAAACTGGACAATAGAAAAGGTGCAAAAAAGACGTGCTCGCTTCAGCACCGCTGAAGACAGGCCGCCATTTGGACCGTGCTTATCGCTTGCTAAAAGGCGAAAGCTTTGACGGTATTTTTCCCGGAAACGGTATAATGCCTACGGATAAGCCGAGACTCGAATTCGCTTACTTTGGCACCTCTTCCTCTGCGCCAAGTTTATCGGAAATCGGTTTATATCACTTGCCCTGTTCTCGTCGTAAGTGAATCTAGTAATTTTCTAGCTGTACAAGTGAGGACGAAATGACAGCTGCTGTAGTCGTGTGTGTTGGTCAGACAGAGCGGACGGTACAGTGAAGCACTGTGTGTACCGCATGCATGCATAGGGGCAAGGAAAGGGCCGTCGCATCACATCGCTTTACTCAACGATTAGGCAAATTTATTTCATTTCACTTTGCGACCGAATGCCTTTCTTCTCACCTCATTGATCACTTACTTAAGAAAGAGAAATCGCGGTCGCCATCTGTCTGCACTGTGTGTACTTCACCTCTTTGTGTATATTTTCTGCGGCGGAAACTGGCGAACAGACCAGCATCTACGTAAAAGAGCGTAAGAAGCTGTCAAATTCCAGTTCCCAGCTGGCAGGTGTATCACTCGTTAATTGTCCGCTCGGCGTAGATCCGGATTAGGCTCACCCCCTCGTCTCAAAAGGTAAAGCGCTGCACGTCACGCTGTGCGAGAAAGTCTTATACACAATAATTCCCACATACTAGATGGTTTTTCTTCGCTTACTATTTTTGACAAATTTGAGTTACGTAAGATCATAGGGTTAAAATTAAGTTTACTGAAATATATTCAGTGAATTGCTGAATGTATGTAGAAGATGTGATGGGAATCCTCAAGTTTGTAGAAAGATTTTTTTAGTGAGTCTGATTTTTTTTTTCATTTTAATTATCACTCAATTGGCCATTTCCTGTTGTTTTAAAACTTTATCCGTATTTTGTGCATTCTATACCGAGAAAAGTGATTCGCAACCAAGTAATGAGTGAACACAGGACAGTAATTAGACGTCTAATGTCCGCGTAACAGTCGCATGCTTAGTACCACGTGGAAAAGAAATTAGACGATCGTCAAACTGAAAATTTGTAAGTGAAAGATATGGAACTATGGTGTTATAGAAAGACAATAAAATAAATTTTTGATATTTGATGTGGGAAATGCATGTCCAAGGAAAGGAATATTTGAACACACCTTTGCAGGAGACGTATACTAGCTGACATACCTTCAATGGAGTACATTTGACAATGCTTATAAGAAAGAGAAAGAAGCTGCTAATATCTGATTACAAGATGTATAGTGAACTATCTGAGCAAGTCACATCACGTACGTATTTACGGATGATACTAAGGAGTATTGGTAAAGTCGCCGGCCGGAGTGGCCGAGCGGTTCTAGGCGCTACAGTCTGCCTCGGGCATGGACGTGTGTGATGTCCTTAGGTTAGTTAGGTTTAAGTAGTTCTAAGTTTTAGGGGACTGATGAGCTCAGCAGTTAAGTCCCATAGCGCTCAGAGCCATTTTATTGGTAAAGTCAGTATTAGGAAGTGGCTAAAGGAGATAGATTTCTCTCTTGGGTTTTGGAAAAATGCGAAACATCTGCGTAGAAAATCGCTCTCTAGAGACTAAAGACTCTAGACTCTAGACTCTAGAGCAGACTGTTTCGTTCTAATATTTGGAGCTCTTTCATGTTGGCATAACATGGCTAGGACTGCATCAGGTCGATATAGCCAGTTCGAGAGAGTAAGACAGGTGCTAGTGGAACGTAAGTGGCAATCGTTGGAACAAAGATGACGTAGTTCTTGCGAAGTCCTCTTGTGTAAATTAAGAGAAACTGTATTTGGAAGACTGTGTGACTATTATGCTGCCAGCAGGGTATTTCTCTCGTATGGATCGTGAAGTTAGAGCTCGTGCAGGAACATACAGACATTAATCCACTGTTATGGAATGAGAATTATTATGTAGAAAAAGATAGAGAAAGCGGTATACAGAGACCATTATAAGGCTTAGTAATGTTGCGAGTACACGAAGACGAAAATCTTTGTATAACAGAAAGAAACGAAACATTGATAGCTTAAGGAATTTATGACTCTAGAAGTTTTCCTTCGTATGACTCCGATAAACGTATTGTCTTCGTTATTGTATCAGTCTATTTACTAAGAAGTTGCTAAGCATAGCCGGCCGGTGTGGACGAGCGGTTCTAGGCGCTTCAGTCTGGAACCGTGCGACCGCTACGGTCGCAGGTTCGAATCCTGCCTCGGGTATGGATGTGTGTGATGTCCTTAGGTTAGTTAGGTTTAAGTAGTTCTAAGTTCTAGGGGACTGCTGACCTCAGATGTTAAGTCCCATAGTGCTCAGAGCCATTTTGCTAAGCATACGTCAGTGTTGTAGATATTCAGGTCCACGAAATATATGTAACGTGTTCTAACTGTCATATTCCTAAAAAACGATATCCGTTACAAGTCTTGCACAGAAAGTATCAAACACTCGAATAATCGTTATGGAAGCAATGCCCGCGAGTATTACTGTACCATGTTAGCTCCCAGTAAATAAAACAGTTATTATTCTTGGATGGAAATTCTCCGGCTGAGTACTCTTACGTGGATTTTGTCCAGTCACCACAGGCTTCTGTTTCTGTTCCAACACGACCAATACAGGTTTAAAACCAAACTACAAACAGTGCAAGCTGTTGTAATGTTGTACAATTATACAGTCTGTCTTCTATTGTGTGACTGCCAACAGCTCGGCCAGGATATGCAGGCGCAAACTAAATGTCAGGAAGCACCGACTTCCACTCTGAGCAGCCGGAACAGCGTAGACGACCTACCAAAAGCGCCCGCCAAATTTATCGTTTCCGCTCACAGGAACATGAAAGCAGCAATGCCTCACCGTTATGTGTGGCCGGATTCTGTAAAGGGAACACCGTATTGAGAAACGCAGATGGAGCCGTATTCAGAATATCTGCCGCTTTAGACACGTGTTGTCAGCTATTCCTCACACAGAAAGCTAAAAGCTTATTCTGAGTGCTGTTTCAGCACAGGTGAAAATAAGAAAATGGACAAAGTAAAAGAATGGAAAAAACACGTTCAACAGAACGCAGTAATGTAAAACCTGTATACACACTACAGTAAGTGAACACACTATGTAAACCGAGCAACACACTATTTATGTTCGCTGGTTACGCAATCTGGTTATATGGTGGGTCGTATATAATGGTGCTTTCGTTACTTTCAGGTGATTTGTAGCTGTAGGTGTTGTCCTTTCCTCTGAACTGTTTATATGTATGTGTGTATGAATAATGTGTGTAAGTATACAGGTAACTAGGCAGGCCTCTATGTATGTGTCTCTGAAATCACAGTAGGAAGAATGAATGGTCGTTAATTAGGTAATACGCGGTTTGTGACTAATAGTGAATTACTGAGGCTTCTCAAAGAAGAGCAGCATCATAACTTCTTACATTTCACAGCATCTGAGAACGAGATAAACGAAAACTTCCTCTTAAAGATGAGGGCTAACATTGGATTCTTTAGTTAGAAATGCGCTTTCGAGACTAAGGCTTGAAAGCATCAAAACAAATTAAGAGAGAAAACAGTTGTCAAAGATTGGTGCTCCTCCACATTCCCCCCCTCCACACACAAACACACGCGTGCGCGGGTACACACATCATGAAATAGAAAAGTTGAACATGTACTGGAAGATGATAAAAACACTACAAATTGAAGTAATAATTTTCTAAAATAAAATCTGTTAAAGCTTCTGTGTATGGGAGTGAGTCATACATGATAACAAAATAACGCTAACGTGTCTGGTTGAAATGTATTTCCTGACACATTGGCCTGAACATGCACGGAAAGATAGCAAGCTATGAAATGTGAACAGAATTAGAAATATCTACAAGAAATTGATAAGTAGCTAATAGTCAGCATCACTGAAGATTTCATGTAATCATAAAGAGTAAAACATTTCCAAAGTTATTTTGCAGTTTTACGTGACAAAGTTACATAAGAAAATAGCCTACTAGGTAGAAATATACAGGGTGATCAAAAAGTCAGTATAAATTTGAAAAATTAATAAATCGCGGAATAATGTAGATAGAGAGGTAAAAATTGACACACATGCTTGGAATGACATGGGGTTTTATTAGAACAAAAAAAAACACCAAGTTTACAAAATGTCCGACAGATGGCGCTGGACAGCAAAACTGCTACCGTGACGGGTGAGAGGTACGCCGATATGTTACAGAATCACATCGTCCCCAGCCTGGCTGATAAAGACCTGCTGGAAAGTACGATGTTTATGCATGATAGCGCTCCACCCCATATTGCTAGACGCGTGAAAGATCTCTTGCGCGCGTCGTTTGGTGATGATCTTGTGCTCAACCGCCACTTTCGTCATGCTTGGCCTCCCAGGTCCCCAGACCTCAGTCCGTGCGATTATTGGCTTTGGGGTTACCTGAAGTCTCAAGTGTATCGTGATCGACCGACATCTCTAGGGATGCTGAAAGACAAAATCCGACACCAATGCCTCACCAAAACTCCGGACATGCTTTACAGCGCTGTTCACAACATTATTCCTTATTGTTGAGGAATGGTGGACATACTGAGAATTTCCTGTAAAGAACATCATCTTTGCTTTGTCTTAATTTGTTATGCTAATTATTGCTATTCTGATCAGATGAAGCGCCGTCTGTCGGACATTTTTTGAACTTTTTCTTTTTTTTGGTTCTAATAAAACCCCATGTCATTCCAAGCATGTGTGTCAATTTGTACCTCTCTATCTACATTATGCCGTGATTTATTCAGTTTTCAAATTTATACTGACTATTTGATCACCCGGTATAAGAAGATAGTCGTATATGCTATACGCGGCTGTAGACTTCGAATTCTTTGTGATTCGTTTTTAGTTTCACACCCGCTTATATTGATTTCACTAAACAGACACGTATTTTCAGTGCTTCTTTCAGCCGCAGTCACATTAATGGACAAATTAACCGATTTAATTCTTTTATTCAAAGCATCATCAACTACGAATTTATTCCATGAGAGACTCAACACATTAGTTTTAGAAAAGAAATGCCAAAAGAGTTAGTCAAGTGAACGTGCTAAATTGTTATAGAGAGAGCAAGGATTCACAACCATTTGGTTTCAAAGATCATCATGGGAAGGTATAATAGTGCAGGACCATCAAACACTGAAATGTCGTTCTTCATGCTTAAAACCGCAATTGCAAACGTAAAATAAAACCGTAACAGCCTAAAGAAAGATGACTTCGTTTTAAAAAATTATACAATCTGTATACTCATGTTACAAGAAATTAATATTGAATGTGTTATGACATAATAATTCTACAAGGTATTACTGAAAATTAACAACATATTAGTTTGAAAAGAATTGGCGAAGGTAGCCGTTTTAATGAACAGTTGCAACGTTCTTCAACACTGGCCAAAGACGGTAAAAAGTACTGATGAACCATCTAAAACCATGAAGCCATTTGCTTTTTGCGCTTCAACATTGTAGGTATGGTATACGTAACCCACACAAATGAAGAAAAAATGGAAATGAGTTTGACATCGTTGGCCGGGAGGCCCCTATTCGGGGAAGTTCGGCCGCCAAGTGCAAGTCTTATTTCATTCGACGCCACATTGGGCGACTAGCGCAGCGGTGATGAGGCTAAAATGATGATGAAGACAACACAACACCCAGTCCCCGAGCGGAGAAAATCTCCAACCCGGCCGGGAATTAAACCCGGGCCCGCTTGCATGGGAGGCGAGCACGTTACCACCTAGGAAAGCAGGCTGACACAAATGAGGACATACCCCTGCTCTCAACGCCGGCCGACCACTTGCATCCCAAATGAGTTGTTGCAGAAGTTAAGAAACATGCAACACGTATTCTTCAACACTGGAATTCAACTCCTCTTTCGTCATCCTAGGTATTTGCTAGGTCGCCTGATACGAACGTTGTGACTGATCATTAAAACGACTACCTTCGCCAATTCTTTTCAAACTGAGATGTTAATTTTCAGTAATACCTTGTAGAGTTATTACGTCATGACACATTAAATATTAATTTCTTGTAACATGAGTAAACAGCCGGCCGCGGTGGTCTAGCGGTTCTAGGCGCTCAGTCCGGAGCCGCGCGACTGCTACGGTCGCAGGTTCGAATCCTGCCTCGGGCATGGATGTGTGTGATGTCCTTACGTTAGTTAGGTTTAAGTAGTTCTAAGTTCTAGGGGACTGATGACCATAGATGTTAAGTCCCATAGTGCTCAGAGCCATTTGAACCATGAGTAAACAGATTCTATAATTTTTATTTTTAAATGAAGTCATCTTTCTTTAGGCTGTTACTGTTTTATTTTACGTTTGCCATTTCGGTTTTAAGCCATTTTTTAGGCATCTATCAATCATAACACGACGTGACGACAACAAGGGAAACGGCGAACGTACAACCAATTTTGTAATTCCCTGACTTTGTTCTCATTAGGATGTATTATGTTTTATAGATGCTTGAAAATGACATAATGCCGAAATTGCAATCGTAAAATAAAACAGTAACAGCTGAAAGAAAGATCGCTTCGTGTAAGAAAGAAACATTAAAAATTTTGTCATCAATTCGAGTCTTCGACAGATATTACGGCTAGAGATTATTGTATCCTCATAAACTTGCCATCGTAATTTCAGTATAAATACTGACTGGCGAAAGTAATGCCCCTCAGAATGTTTTTTTTCAGTAGGCAATGATTAAAAATGTCAGGTAAAAACGTCTTCAGTAAAAATTTATTATACAAAGATTGATTAATTTCTAACACATCTAATGCTTTCTTGCACACTCGCGGTGAACAGTCGACAAAACAAAACTATTCACATGTCTTGGTAAGCTCGGATACCTCCGCTTGTGTACAGCTCACATCAATGGTCACACGACACACAAAGGCACTGGCGGCGGCATCACTTGTAACACACTTTTAGCAGCGTATTTGGTTGCTCTTCACTGTAATGATTTCAGATGTAGACTTTTTGATTTTCTATGAACACGTATAATTACTGCGTATTATTTTACATTTACAATTTAGAACTTAATTTTATTTATCTGAAACGCCGAGACGCTTCTGCCTCGAGGTGAAAGCAAACCTGTATAGTTGCGTGGTAGCCGCGAGACAGCGCGAAATTAGAAACGAACCATATTTTCATTCGAAAACTGTATCCTATGCTTGTCCTATCGGTTGAGAGATCGTGCAATTATACTTATACTTCTCGATTTCGGTTTGTTATACACGTCTAAATGCATTAATAATAATAATAATAATAATAATAATAATAATAATAATAAAATGTCATGTGACTAGGGCTTCTCGTCGGGTAGACCGTTCGCTGGGTGCAAGTCTTTCTATTTGACGCCACTTCGGCGACTTGCGCGTCGATGGGGACGAAATGATGATGATTAGAGCAAAACAACACCCAGTCCCTGAGCGGAGAAAATCTCCGACACAGCCGGGACTCGAACCCGGGCCCTTACGACTGACATTCTGTCACGCTGACCACTTTTTTTTTTAATCATTTTGTTCGATATTGTTCGTTGCGTTTAGTCTGGGCGGACGTCGCAAGACATCTGTTCAAGTTGATCGTTGATTCTTGGACTCAGTTTTTTTATTACAGAGAGCACGCAGCCCTCTGACAGACCACGCTGAGCTACTGTGCCGGCATCCACTCAGATACTGTGGGCGAATAATAATAATAATAATAATAATAATAAACCCCGTGGAGGCCCGGGAAAAGAATAGGCCTCCGGTATGTTCTGCCAGTCGTAAAAGGCGACGAAAAGAACAAACCACTAATAGGGCTAACCCCCCTTTTAGTGTGATTACTTGGTTCAGGACAGAACTAAAGAAGCCTCGGACGACGCTTGAACCCTATGCCCGCCCACAATGGTAACGACACTGCTAGCCAACTGGAAAATGATTTAAATCCAAATAGAGGTGTTTTGCAGGATATGCTTCCTGCAACCACCCTAGAAGGAAAACAAAGACAGAGGATGAGATGGTCAGATGAAGTTAATCGACACCTCATGTTCTGTTATTACCAAGCAACAAACCTAGGAACCAACACAACTGGATACAGATCACAAGTATATACAACATTTATTACCAGATACCCGGAATTAAAATTTTTAACAGAACAACGACTAGCTGATCAGATCCGTGTGATAATAAAAAATAACAGGATACCCCAGTCAGAATTAGAAAACATCAAACAACAAGTACAACAAATACTGGAACAAAATAATGTGCAATCAGTAGAAGAAGAAAATACAGTAATGGACTCAAACATCCCAGAGCAAACAAACAAAGACCAACACGTATCAATTAAACAATCAGAGGAAAATGAAATCTTAAGACAGCCACCAGAACAAGCACAAATAGAACACGAAGTGACACACATGTTTGATATAGAAGAGAAAATTCAGCTGACATATATAGAGTACAAAGACACAAATACAGACATTTGACCATTCTTGCATAGACCGCCAAATAACCCACAAGTCGAAACAACAATAAAAACTATCAACACAATCATACACAACAAAATAAATGAAAACACAACTATGGAAGAGTTACAACTACTGGTTTATATAGGAGCACTCACTACACTAAATATACACACTAGGCAGAGATCAGAACAAACCAACACACATAAGAAACCCACAAAACCAGCATGGCAACACAGGCTACAGATCAGAATAGAAAAACTGATAAAAGACATCGGACAGCTAACACAATTTATAAGAAATGAAATATCAGACAAAAAACGAAAAAGGTTAGGTAAAATCTCACAACAAGAAGCAATAGAGCAATTAGATGAAAAAAAGCAGAAATTGCAAGCATTGGCCAAACGACTTAGAAGATACAAAAAAAGTGAAAATAGAAGGAAACAAAACCAAACATTCAACACAAACCAAAAGAGATTTTACCAGACAATAGATAACACACACATTAAAATAGACAATCCACCAAACATAACAGACATGGAACACTTCTGGAGCAACATATGGTCAAACCCGGTACAACATAACAGGCATGCACGGTGGATACAAGCAGAAACAGACACATACAAGATGATACCACAAATGCCTGAAGTGATAATTTTGCAACATGAAGTCACCCGAGCAATTAATTCTACACACAATTGGAAAGCCCCTGGAAATGATAAAATAGCAAATTACTGGCTAAAGAAGTTCACCTCAACGCATTCACATCTAACTAAATTATTTAACAGTTACATTGCAGACCCATACACAGTCCCTGATACGCTTACACAAGGAATAACTTATCTGAAACCTAAAGATCAAGCAGACACAGCAAACCCAGCTAAATATCGCCCCATAACATGCCTACCAACAATATACAAAATATTAACTTCAGTCATCACACAGAAATTAATGACACATACAACACAGAACAAAATTATAAATGAAGAACAAAAAGGCTGCTGCAAAGGAGCACGAGGATGTAAAGAGCAACTGATAATAGATACAGAGGTGACATATCAAGCTAAAACTAAACAAAGGTCCCTACACTATGCATACATTGATTACCAAAAAGCCTTTGATAGTGTACCCCACTCATGGTTACTACAGATATTGGAAATATACAAAGTAGATCCTAAATTGATACAGTTTCTAAACATAGTAATGAAAAACTGGAAAACCACACTTAATATCCAAACAAATTCAGATAACATCACATCACAGCCAATACAGATTAAGCGTGGAATATACCAAGGAGACTCATTAAGTCCTTTCTGGTTCTGCCTTGCTCTGAAACCACTATCCAACATGCTAAATAATACAAATTATGGATACAATATTACTGGAACATACCCACACAAAATCACACATTTGCTATACATGGATGATCTAAAACTACTGGCAGCAACAAATCAACAACTCAACCAATTACTAAAGATAACAGAAGTATTCAGCAATGATATAAATATGGCTTTTGGAACAGACAAATGTAAGAAAAATAGCATAGTCAAGGGAAATCACACTAAACAAGAAGATTACATATTGGATAACCACAGCGACTGCATAGAAGCGATGGAAAAAACAGATACCTATAAATATCTAGGATACAGACAAAAGATAGGAATAGATAATACAAATATTAAAGAAGAACTAAAAGAAAAATATAGACAAAGACTAACAAAAATACTGTGAACAGAATTGACAGCAAGAAACAAGACAAAAGCTATAAATACTTATGCTATACCAGTATTGACCTACTCATTTGGAGTAGTGAAATGGAGTGACACAGACCTAGAAGCACTCAATACACTTACATGATCACAATGCCACAAATATAGAATACATCACATACATTCAGCAACAGAAAGATTCACATTAAGCAGAAAGGAAGGTGGAAGGGGATTTATAGATATAAAAAACCTACATTATGGACAGGTAGACAATTTAAGAAAATTCTTTCTAGAACAAGCAGAAACTAGCAAAATACACAAAGCAATCACTCATATAAATACATCAGCTACACCATTGCAATTTCATAACCACTGCTACAACCCTTTAGATCACATAACATCAACAGATACAAAGAAAGTAAATTGGAAAAAGAAAACACTACATGGCAAGCACCCATATCATCTAACACAGCCACACATAGATCAAGACGCATCCAACACATGGCTAAGAAAAGGCAATATATACAGTGAGACGGAAGAATTCATGATTGCAATACAGGATCAAACAATAAACACCAGATATTACAGCAAGCATATTATTAAAGATCCCAATACCGCAACAGATAAATGCAGACTTTGCAAACAACAAATAGAAACAGTAGATCACATCACAAGCGGATGTACAATACTAGCAAATACAGAATACCCCAGAAGACATGACAATGTAGCAAAAATAATACATCAACAACTTGCCATAAAACATAAACTAATAAAACAACACGTTCCCACATACAAGTACACACCACAAAATGTACTGGAGAATGATGAATACAAATTATACTGGAACAGAACGATTATAACAGATAAAACAACACCACATAACAAACCTGACATCATACTCACCAATAAAAAGAAGAAATTAACACAACTAATTGAAATATCCATACCCAACACAACAAATATACAGAAGAAAACAGGAGAAAAAATTGAAAAATACATCCAACTGGCTGAGGAAGTCAAGGACATGTGGCATCAGGATAAAGTCAACATTATACCAATTATATTATCAACTACAGGAGTCATACCTCACAATATCCACCAGTACATCAATGCAATACAGCTACATCCAAACATACAACTACGAAAATCTGTAATTATTGATACATGTTCAATGACCCGAAAGTTCCTAAATGCAATATAACATATACCATACAGTTAGAAGGAAGTCACGCTTGACCGAGGTCCACGTCACGTTCCATTTTTAACCAGACTTAAGTCTGAGGAAAAAAAAGATAATAATAATATGTTCTGTTATTACCAAGCAACAAACCTAGGAACCAACACAACTGGATACAGATCAGAAGTATACACAACATTTATTACCAGATACCCAGAATTAAAATTTTTAACAGAACAACGACTGGCTGATCAGATCCGTGTAATAATAAAAAATAACAGGATACCCCAGTCAGAATTAGAGAACATCAAACAAAAAGTACAACAAATACTGGAACAAAATAATGTGCAATCAGAAGAAGAAGAAGAAAATACAGTAATGGACTCAAACATCCCAGAGCAAACAAACAAAGACCAACACGCATCAATTAAACAATCAGAGGAAAACGAAATCTTAAGACAGCCACCAGAACAAGTACAAATAGAACACGAAGTGACACACATGTTAGATATAGAAGATAAAATTCAACTAACATATATAGAATACAAAGACACAAATACAGACATTCGACCAGTCTTGCATAGACCGCCAAATAACCCACAAGTCGAAACAACAATAAAAACTATCAACACAATCATACACAACAAAATAAATGAAAACACAACTATGGAAGAGTTACAACTACTGGTTTATATAGGAGCACTCACTACGCTAAATATACACACTAGGCAGAGATCAGAACCAACCAACATACAGAAGAAACCCACAAAACCAGCATGGCAACACAGGCTACAGATCAGAATAGAAATACAGAGAAAAGACATCGGACAGCTAACACAATTTATAAGAAATGAAATGTCAGACAAAAAACGAAAAAGGTTAGGTAAAATCTCACAACAAGAAGCGATAGAGCAATTAGATGAAAAGAAGCAGAAATTACAAGCATTGGCCAAACGACTTAGAAGATACAAAAAAGTGAAAATAGAAGGACACAAAACCAAACATTCAACACAAAACAAAAGAAATTTTACCAGGCAATAGATAACACACACATTAAAATAGACAATCCATCAAACATAACAGACATGGAACACTTCTGGAGCAACATATGGTCAAACCCAGTACAACATAACAGACATGGACGGTGGATACAAGCAGAAACAGACTCATACAAGATGATACCGCGGATGCCTGAAGTGATAATTTTGCAACATGAAGTCACCCAAGCAATTAATTCTACTCACAATTGGAAAGCCGCTGGAAAAGATAAAATACCAAATTTATGGCTAAAGAAGTTCACCTCAACACATTCACATCTAACTAAATTATTTAACAGTTACATTGCAGACCAATACACATTCCCTAATACACACACACACATGGAATAACATATCTGAAAACTAAAGATCAAGCAGACACAGCAAACCCAGCTAAATATCGCCCCATAACATGCCTACCAACAATATACAAAATATTAACTTCAGTCATTACACAGAAATTAATGACACATACAACACAGAACAAAATTATAAATGAAGAACAAAAAGGCTGTTGCAAAGGAGCACGAGGATGTAAAGAGCAACTGATAATAGATGCAGAGGTGACATATCAAGCTAAAACTAAACAAAGGTCGCTACACTACACATACATTGATTACCAAAAAGCTTTTGATAGTGTACCCCACTCATAGTTACTACAAATATTGGAAATATACAACGTAGATCGTAAATTGATACAGTTCGTTAACATAGTAATGAAAAATCGGAAAACCACACTTAATATACAAACAATTTCAAATAATATCACATCACAACCAATACAGATTAAGTGTGGAGTATACCAAGGAGACTCATGAAGTCCTTTCTGGTTCTGCCTTGCTCTGAACCCACTATCCAACATGCTAAATAATACAAATTATGGATACAATATTACTGGAATATACCCACACAAAATCACACATTTGCTGTACATAAAACTACTGGCAGCAACAAATCAACAACTCAACCAATTACTAAAGATAACAGAAGTATTCAGCAATGATATAAATATGGCTTTTGGAACAGACAAATGTAAGAAAAATAGTATAGTCAAGGGAAAACACACTAAACAAGAAGATTACATATTGGATAACCACAGCGACTGCATAGAGGCGATGGAAAAAACAGATGCCTATAAATATCTAGGATACAGACAAAAAATTGACAGCAAGACACAAGACAAAAGCTATAAATACCTATGCTATACCAATATTGACCTACTCTTTTGGAGTAATGAAATGGAGTAACATAGACCTAGAAGCACTCAATACACTTACACAATGACAATGCCACAAATATAGAATACATCACATACATTCAGCAACAGAAATATTCACATTAAGCAGAAAGGAAGGGGATTTACCGACATAGAAACCTGCATTATGGACAGGTAGACAATTTAAGAAAATTATTTCTAGAACGAGCAGAAACAAGCAAAACACACAAATCAATCACTCATATAAATACATCGGCTACACCACTGCAATTTCATAACCACTTCTACAACCCTTTAGATCACATAACATCAACAGATAGGAAGAAAGTAAATTGGAAAAAGAAAACACTACATGGCAAGCAACCGATCATCAATTCAGCCACACATCGATCAAGACGCATCCAACACATGGCTAAGAAAAGGCAATATATACAGTGAGACCGAAGGATTCATGATTGCAATACAGGATCAAACAATAAACACCAGATATTACAGCAAGCATATTATTAAAGATCCCAATACCACAACAGATAAATGCAGACTTTGCAAACAACAAATAGAAACAGTAGATCACATCACAAGCGGATGTACAATACTAGCAAATACAGAATACCCCAGAAGACATGACAATGTAGCAAAAATAATACATCAACAGCTTGCCTTACAACATAAACTAATAAAACAACACGTTCCCACATACAAATATGCACCATAAAATGTACTGGAGAATGATGAATACAAATTATACTGGAAGAGAACCATTATAATAGATAAAACAACACCACATAACAAACCTGACATCATACTCTCCAATAAAAAGAAGAAATTAACACAACTAATCGAAATATCCATAACCAATACAACAAATATACAGAAGAAAACAGGAGAAAAAATTGAAAAATACATCCAACTGGCTGAGGAAGTCGAGGACATGTGGCATCAGAATAAAGTTGACATTATACCAATCATACTATCAACTATAGGAGTCATACCACACAATATCCACCAGTACATCAACGATATACAGCTACATCCAAACTTATATATACAACTACAGAAATCTGTAATTATTGATACATGTTCAATTACCCGAAAGTTCCAAAATGCAATGTAACATATGCCGTACAGTTAAAAAGAAGTCACGCTTGATCAAGGTCCGCGTCACTTTCCATTTTTGACCAGACATAACGTCTGAGAAGAGAGAGAATAATAATAACAGTCTACGACAGACTGTAAAAGTCTTATTCGAATCCATTGCATTGGAAGGTTGAATTTATTTTCCTTGCCAAATTTGTAATTTTATTTCGAGACCAAATTTTATTAGTTCATGGTTAAACATTCATCCTTTCTTGCTTAGTGTCATGTAAATGAGTTTTTCTGCTGCAACTACTTTCCCGTTCAGTCTCCTGCTTCTGTGAACAGGTCATTGCATACAGACAAAACATGAATCTATGTACGAAACTGAGAGTGATATCGAAAAAAAATGTGCGCAGTTTTTATGTACACTATGTGATCAAAAGTATCCGGACACCCACAAAAGCATATGTTTTTTGTATCAGAAGCATTGTGCTGTGACCTACTGCCAGGTATTCCATATCAGTGACCATAGTGGTCACTAGACATCGTGAGAGAACAGAATGCCGCGCTCCGCAGAACCCACGGACTTCGAACGTGTTCGGGTCATTGGGTGTCACTTGCGTCATACGCCCGTACGTTACATTTCCACAATCATACACACCCCTAGGGCCACTGTTTCCTTTGTGGTATTGAAGTGGAAACGTGAAGGGATATCTACCGCACAAAAGCGTACATGCCGATCTCGTCTGCTGACTGACAGAGACCGCCAATAGTTGAAGAGGGTTGTAATGTGCAATAGGCAGACATCTATCCAGACCATCACATAGGAATTCCCAACTGCATCAGGATCCACTGCAAGCACTATGACAGCTAGGCGGGAGGTGAGAAAACTTGGATTTCGAGATCGAGTGGCTGCTCATAAGCCACACATCACGCCTCTAAATGCTTGGTGTAAGGAGCGTAAACATTGGACGATTGAACATTGGAAAACGTTGTGTGGAGTGACGAATCACGGTACGTAACGTGGCGATCCGATGGCAGGGTGTGGGTATGGCGAATGCCCGGTGAACATCATCTGCAAGCGCGTGTAGCGCCAACAGTCAAATTCGGAGGCGGTGGTGTTATGGTGTGGTCGTGTTTTTCATGGAGGGGGCTTGCACCCCTTCTTGTTTTGTGTGGCACTATCACAAAACAGATCTACATTGATGTTGTAAGCACCTTCTTGCTTCCTACTTTTGAAAAGCAATTCTGCGATGGCGATTGCATCTTCCAACACGATCGAGCACTGTTCATAATGCAAAGCCTGTGGCGGAGTGGTTACACGAAAATAATATCCCTGTAATGGACTACCCTGCACAGAGTCCCGACCCGAATCCTACAGAACACCTTTCGGATGTTCTAAAACGCCGACTTCGTGCCAGTCCTCGCCGAGCGACATCGATACCTCTCCTCAGTGCAGCACTCCGTGAAGAATGGGCTGCCATTCCTCAAGAAACCTTCCAGTACCTGATTGAACGTATGCCTTCGAAAGTGGAAGCTGTCGTCAAGGCTAAGGGCTGGGCCAACACCATATTGAATTCCAGCATTACAGATGGTTGGCGCCATGACCTTGTAAGTCATTTTCAGCCAGGTGTCTGGATATTTTTGATCACATTGTGTGTGAGTAATACACACACACACACACACACACACACACACACACACTCACACACTCACACACACACACACACACACACACACACACACACACACACATATATATATATATATATATATATATATATATATATATATATATATATATATATATATATATATATTGTAGCCTATCGCGATTACGGTTTATCGTATCGCGACATTGCTGCTCGCGTTGGTTGAGATCCAATGACTGTTTGCAGAATATGGAAGCGGTGGGTTCAGGAGGGTAGTACGGAACGCCGTGCTGGATCCCAACGGCCTCGTATCACTAGCAGTCGAGATGACGGGCATCTTATCCGCATGGCTGTAACCGATCGTGCAGTCACGTCTCGATTCCGGAGTCAACAGATGAGGACGTTTGGAAGAAGACAACCATCTGCACGAACAGTTCGACGACGTTTGCAGCAGCATGAACTGTCAGCTCGGAGACCATGGCTGCGGTAACCCTTGACGCTGCATCACAGACAGGAGCGCCTACGATGGTGTACTCAACGACGAAGCTGGGTGCACCAATGGCAAAACATTTTTTCTGATGAATCCAGGTTCCTTTTACAGCATCATGATGGTCGCGTCCATGTTTGGTGACATCACGGTGAACGCACATTCGAAGCGTGTATTCGTCATCGCGATACTGGCGTATCAACCGGCGTGATGGTATGGGGTGCCATTGGTTACACGTCTCGGTCACCTCTTCTTCACATTGACGGCACTTTGGACAGTGGACGTTACATTTCAAATGTGTTACGACCCGTGGCTCTACCCTTCATTCGATCCCTGCGAAACTCTACATTTCAGCAGGATAATGCACGACCGTATGTTGCTGGTCCTGTACGTGCCTTTCTGGATATAGAAAATGTTCGACTGCTGCCCTGGCCAGCACATTCTCCAGGTCTCGCAGCAACTGAAAACGTCTGGTCAATGGTGGCCGAGCAACTGGCTCGTCACAATACGCCAGTCACTACTCATGATGAACTGTGATATCGTGTTGAGCTGCATGGGCAGCTGTACCTGTACACGCCATCCAAGCTCTGTTTGACTCAATGCCCAGGCGTGTCAAGGCCGTTATTACGGCCAGAGGTGGTTGTTCTGGGTTCTAATTTCTCGGGATCTATGCACCCAAATTGCGTGAAAATGTAATCACAAGTCAGTTCTAATATAGTATATTTGTCCAATGAATACCCGTTTATAATCTGCATTTCTTCTTGGTGTAGCAATTTTAATGGCCAGTAGTGTATAATTATTAAGCCTCTGAACTGAATAAATATTCGACTGGATAACGTCTCTTACACCGAAATACGAGCTTCGTGAAAGATAAGATTTTGTTAAACGTCTGAATAAACCAAAATCACTTCCTTGTCAAGACACTAATACTCTCGGTCCTATAGAACGGATGCCCTTCAAACAACTTTTACGAATTTTGTATAAGAATTTGTGAGTTTGCAGATAACGTTTTTGTTAGAATGTACTACAATAGCTTTCTTAAAGACAACAATAATATTCAACAGTTCTCTACTCATGAAGACAATGTCTGCTACCACAGATAGACTGTTTGCACCTAGCACGAGGGAAACACAAAAAAATTTTGGCCAATGACAGAACTGAACTCGGGCTCAGAGAATGACGATGAGAAACTTTGTCCGTCAGCTACTGGCAGAGTTCACTAAAAAAATCTTCTTCAGGCCCCGTTTAGCATTGCCGATCATACCACATCATATTTCGCGATTACCGTCAACGTCCTCTACTTCCATGTACAATGTTGTATTGCTATTAATTTGCAACTTTGTGTATAGTACGAATCTTTAGTATGGTAATATTACCTAACATGGACACCAACAGCGCGGAAATGTTGCCACAATGTATGACGTGGATGTGCACGCCGAGAATTCGACATTTCCCGCGCGAACTGTTTCGTATTTTTCAACTGTACATACAACTGCCACATATTTATAAACATCATGTTAATTAAAAAGAGTACACTCAGACGTGGCTGACAGATGAACTGACATGGGATTTCATTAACATTGCTATAGTCTTTTTATTTTTTCAATTTCAGTAATTATCCGCGACCTTTTTAACATAACTAAACACGTCTCCTCGCGAGAAATGACTGACGGGTCGGCAATAACTTGGTCCTGCACTTCGTAGTCTGCGTAGCACTCCAGAAGATTCATTCGCTGGCGCCATGCACTGCGCTGCATAGGGAACAAAAAGCACACACAAGTATTTGGTAGTATTTTGAACACATCACGTAAAATAAGGGAATTATCTGCCAGGCACTGAAATAAATTACGTAACTTACTTCACCATATATCATGAGACGACACTGCAACAGTGGTACGGCTATAGATGCTGAAACACTACAATTCGCAGGCAGCGGCTGTTGTTTGCGTGAAGACGAATGGACTGTATTGAGCATTTGCAGCGGTCACGTTAATTGATAGTAAAATGGAAATTCCGTGTGGCTAGGGCCTCCCGTCGCGTAGACTGTTCGCCTGGTGCAAGTCTTTCGAGTTGATGCCACTTCGGCGACTTGCGTGTTGATGGGGACAAAATGATTATGATAAGGACAACACAACACCCAGTCCCTGAGCGGAGAAAATCTCCGACCCAGCTGGGAATCGAACCCGGGCCGTTAAGTATGACATGCCGTCGCGCTGACCACTCCGCTACCAGGGGCGGACGGTTAATAGTTATTCTTATGTTGCTGAGTCATCTCCCTTCAGAATTGTGTCTCAGAGAAGGCGTAGTGTTACCGAGTTGCCTCTTTTTCCTGACATTCTGCCAAATTCTCCTTCATGTCTTCATTTAATTTGCCTGTTGGAGTACTTCACCTCAGCGATCGAATTATTTGCTTACGTTGTTGATAGATATGGTGTATCATCCTTTTACACTCAAAGAAACATCCTCTTGCCAAAATATCCGTACAAAAAATAATTTATTTTTGAGTAAAGACCGGTTTGTCTATCTCTCTCTTGTTGTTGTTGTTAACACCGTTTCCAGTTGAATCGCTAATCTTATGAGGGCCTCTCGGTTAAAGGTGACCTATTATGGCGTACTGTCATTGCAGACCTCTTGTGGTCTTCAGTCCGAAGTTTGTTTTGATGCAGCTCTTCACGCTATTCCGTCCTGTGTAAGCCTCTTCTTGTTACAGTAACTAACGCAATCTTATCCATTCGACCTGCTTACTGCACGCATTTCTTCATCTCACTCTACAGCTTCGCTGTTTAGGCAACACATTGCTTAGCACAGTGGATACAAATTTGTGAGGACGACGGTTCAAATCCACATACAGCTTGATTTATGTCTTCTCTGATTTCCCTAAACCACTTAAAGGAAATGCCGCGCTGATTCCTTGCTTCTAACGACCTCGATGTCAACGGGACGTTAAACATTAATCTTCCTTGCTTTCTCAGCAGTTTTTACCTTCCACATTTCCTTCAAACACTAAATTATTGATCTAGCGATGTCCTAGAACGTGCCCTATCAACATATTCCTTCTCTTAGTCATTGTATGCTAGAAATTTCTTTTCTATTCAATTCTGTTCAGTACCTCCTCATCAGTTACGCGATGTACACATCAAATATTCAGCATTCTTCTGTAGCACCATATTTCAAAAGCTCATATTCTCATCTTCTCTGAACTGCTTGTGTCCACTTTTCACTCCCGTTCTACGCTGCACTCCATAATAATATTTGCTGGAAAGAATTTGAACATTTCTATTTAATTCGATGCTAAAAAAGTTTGTTTTTCAGAAACGCGATTTTGGCAGTTGTCGGCCTATGTTTAACATCCGCTCTACTGCAGTCATCAGTTATTTACTAACCAAACAGCAGAGCTCATCCACTACTTTTAGAGTCTTATTTCCTAACCTGATTTCATCAGCATCGCCCGATTTATTACAATCCATTTCAAGTACTTGCTTTTGTTAGTGTTAATCCTGTATCTTCCAGTTTACGTAATAATCTTCTTTCAAGATATACTGCATTCCGTTCAACTGCTCTCCCAAGTCTTTTGCTGTCTTTGTCAAAATAAGTGTCATAGGCAAATATGAAATTTTTTATTTGCTCTAACGGACTTTTAATTAGTCTCTTTTACTGCTTCCTCAAAGTATAGATAGAATAATATTGTGGTAGCGTACAAATCTGACTCGTTCGCTCCTCAACCACTGTTTCCAGTTCACACACATCCACTCTTGTAACTGCCGTCTGATTTCTTTACAGCTCGTATGTAATGCGTCTAGTATACATTCTGTTGTGACTTGGCCAGACAGCCAAGCCACTATGAGGAAGCCGAAAGGCACGCGTTTAAGCTCACGCAGGCTGGCGTGAGGTCTGGAACAGTTAAGGGAATTTATAGTAGTAAATGTAAGTACGTAGCTTCTGGAATACTTAACTTTAATCCATAATTGGTGAACATCGGTCTGACGGTACATGCATCACAAGATAAATAGCAAATGTTAATGGCGCCTTGCTAGGTCGTAGCAAATGACGTAGCTGAAGGCTATGCTAACTATCGTCTCGGCAAATGAGAACGTAATTTGTCAGTGAACCATCGCTAGCAAAGTCGGCTGTACAACTGGGACGAGTGCTAGGAAGTGTCTCTAGACCTGCTGTGTGGCGGCGCTCGGTCTGCAATCACTGACAGTGGCGACACGCGGGTCCGTCGTATACTAACGGACCGCGGCCGATATAAAGGCTACTACCTAGCAAGTGTGGTGTCTGGCGGTGACACCACACATTCTTTCGGTTTCTGAATGTTTCAAATAATACTTCAGAATTTCAAAGAGTGTACTCCATTCAATGTTGTCAAAAGCTTTCTCTGTAACCCCAACTGATTGATCCTAAGGTCGGCTTCTGCCGTATTTCCATTCTCTTGTAAACAGTTACGTCAGTGATTTGTAACCATTATTTATTACAATGATAATGTGATAACGTTCACACCTGTCAGTGTCATAACTATCAGCTTCAGTGGCTGTTGTTAGATAGCATAAAATATCCTTCTGCTTTTTAATCTACATTTAATCTACACTACTGTACAATTTCGCCTGTATAGCCTTTTCAAATGACTTTCGTGTAATCCGTCCAATTGTCGTAATTGGGCCACAGTCTAAATGTTCAACCAGTCATCGACAAAATTTGTTTTTACTGTGGATCTCATAGCATCCAAACAAATGAAGTCCTTATTTTAAACACAATGGAACGGCGGACGCCTGAGGCATCCTGGCAACATTTTCTTATTTGTCACCAGGGCTGCTCCTGTGCCAACACATTTAAAGTCTTTGTCCAGTCCCTTCCGTCATCTTGAACATTCAACGCTCCAGTTCTCTTTCAGTTGTCATGCACGGGAGTCATTACGAGTCAGCGAACCAGGTACAGCCCAATATTATGTTGAACTGTCTAAGGACAATGACCTGAGTCCAAGAGTGCGCGAGAACATGGAATTTGGGTAAAATCAAAAGGCTAAATAGCCGCAGGATTGTAACTGGAAGGAAGAATACGGTTTCTAAATGATTACATTAGAGCTGCAGCTCCCAATCAGGAAATAATAATGTTTTAAAAATAATTTCAGTCCTCACCTGAAGGGTTTTAAGAAAAGTGTAAAAAACCAGGATGAGGATCAACAGTGAAATAGCCCGCATCTTGTGGTCGTGCGGTAGCGTTCTCGCTTCCCACGCCCGGGTTCCCGGGTTCGATTCCCGGCGGGGTCAGGGATTTTCTCTGCCTCGTGATGGCTGGTTGTTGTGTGCTGTCCTTAGGTTAAGTTAGGTTTAAGTAGTTCTAAGTTCTAGGGGACTTATGACCACAGCAGTTGAGTCCCATAGTGCTCAGAGCCATTTTTTGAACAGTGAAATAAGTTATTACTTCTTCTCCTTCTTCTTTGAGTCTGGTAGTCTGAAACTCATCGCGAGCAGTGCACTATCCTCACTGAGCCGGCCGGAGCGGCCGAGCGGTTCTAAGCGCTACAATCTGGAACCGCGTGACCGCTACGTTCGCAGGTTCGAATCCTGCCTTGGGCATGGATGTGTGTGATGTCCTTAGGTTATTTAGGTTTAAGTAGTTCTAACTTCTAGGGGACTGATGACCTCAGAAGTTAAGTCCCATAGTGGTCAGAGCCATTTGAACCATTTTTATCCTCACTGAAATCTTCAGCCTTCCGGGCCACACTAAAAGGTAGTGAAAGAGGGAAAGGAAAAAAGGTCTTTCTAGCTTTTCCTCTTCGATTCGCAATTACCTCGTTGCTACTCCCCGCTTTAGAGCAGGCAGCACCTGAGAGTGACTACCCAGGCCCCGGCGGTACGATGTTCAACGATGTAACAAACCGTAGCAGAAATTTTTGTGTATCATTTACGAAGCCAACGCTGCGCGGCAGGCTGAGTGGTTGCGACGCGGACAGGACGTCAGCGCCAACAGCGCGGCACACAGTCGACCCGGATGGCGAGACCGGCGGCGGGCAGACAGCTGCCGTCTGGCTGCAGGTGCTCCCTTTGTGCTCGTCGACAGAGACACGGACGTATACTGGCGTCCGCACAGTGAAGTGTCCTCTTGCCAGATGTTACGATGGCTCCCATATCGAAGGGCGGTAATAATACGAAGGGTGCCGAATCCATCGTCCTCTGTGCCGGGACACGACATAATATTCTGAGCGAGCCAGTGTTTTGCACTGTGGCAAACGGCTAGGCATTCAGAGTTAGTAAACTGTGGATATATGAAGGGCACTAGTCACAGTATATTGTTCTTATGCGAATTATATATGACACTTCCTCGGTAATGTCACCAATTTCTCGAGTTCTTTAGGAACAATATTTAGACGATGTTACTCGTTGCCTGCAGTGGCGAGACGTTGTTTTCCCATAATTCTTCTACCACTATAATTAATAGATTTTCATCTCCCTTAAAATACTGAACTGCACGTTCGTTTCCCGCATGTACTGTCGATGTCTTTATCTTTTGCTTGTTTGTCATATTTCCAAGCGTCTCTATCACATTCGGACTTCAGAGATTCCATGCCCCAACTCAAAGAACATTACGCTTTTACTCTCCCGTTGGTTTTTTACTTCTCTTTTTTCCTTATGATCATCTAGTATTAGGAACGTCTTTGCCAGCGATGCAAATGGTGAACTAATACGGAGCCTTTTGTCAATGGAAAGGTCAATTTAAGTCCTAATGCCGTTGATTATTGTTGATTCTATCATTAGTGGCGTTCCCCTACCCAAACCAGGCTAACCTGAATCTCACTCTGCTCTTTACCTTTCTTTGGAAAAGACAATTGGAACAATAAAGTCACTGCTTAGACAACACCTTTTCGTTCGCCGTTGTCCATGATTTTGTTCAGTCCCCAAAGAAAATTGCGATCGAAGATGAGAAGAAAGCTGCTTTCGATAATTCATCAGAGACACTACTTCTAGACTGCAGTTCGTTTTTACGAGCTCCCAGATGTGCATCAGCTATCTCGTGACACGAGAAACCATTGGCGCACCCTAGCAATCACACATTCTTAGAGAATCTCACGCGATTTTAGGTGATCTTTTCAGTAAGCAGGAGTAACTGTTATCTCAAAATAAAGATATCTGTCAATAGCAGGGGTGGCCACGAATTTGGCTCAAAACGCACATTTTGGCAGTAGAGCGACAATTCTTACCCTTGGTGCAGACTTCCCCCTCCATCTCACCACACTGCATGAGCGCAAGGAGGGGGATGAATACGTATTCCTTTTAACTGGTACAAACTCTCAGCATACAGATTTTCGCCCTCCGATTACCACATAATCGTGACATATTTAGGTTCATAATCGAAAAAAGGCCTTTGACACAAACATGTCAATCGAAATATTGCAGCACTTTTACAGTCTTATTATGGAGACATGGGAACTCTACATGAGGAAATCAATGTTGATGTTCTGAACAGTTTTAATGTAAAAGCATTTGTCATTTACAGTGGGAGTTACCTAGTGGTTCAGTTTGCGCATGTACAGGGGTCCTTCCAACTGAAAACTCACAGGTTCTCCTGAACAGCTCAAAAAGAGACCCAAGACTTGCAGTGTCCTCAAAACAGTTAGAGAAATATCCTTGTAATTCTTTCAAGGCCACAATGAATCCTTCAAATATTGCATTTTCTTTAATGGCATTGAGCATAGGGAACTGGACTGTGTCGTTCATAATGTGTCTCTTCTACAGTGCGATTTTCTTTCTGAATGAATCCTCATCAAATTAAAAGTAAGTTGGTCTGTAAAGTTGGTCTGCAAAGGGCAGTGTCCAGTCAAGTACATTTTACATACAAGGTCTGAAATCCTTTCCAGATGTCCTAATTTTTTCCTACACTCTTTGTTCCGTGGTAAATACAACAGAAAACGACTTTTAAATCGAAAAATCGTGCCAGGCTTGCTCCTTGACTTAACCAGCGCACTATACACTAATACACTGTATTAAGTGTTCAGACTCTTCTTTCAGTTCTGTCGAAAACTGTTACAATTAAGAGTGGAATAATGCGTGTGATTTCAGACGTTTTACTGCTTATACCTCCCATTTCTTCGCGTCTGCATGTCTGAAAATTTAACACAGAGTTCTTCTCGATATACCAATCAGTCAATCCCCTCTCTCGGTCGTTGTACTTTTTTGTTTTTTCGTTGTTAACTAAAGCTTCAAATTATTTTTGAATGTTATTGTGAAATCGGTTCACTGCAGATTAACAGTACACGTCGCTTATGCGACTGCGTAATACATATTGAGAACACTCGTCCGTTTCTGTCATTCCCATTCTTTTTAAGGGCTTGTGATAATACAGGCTGGCTTGCCTCTTTTTTTGGTTCAGATGGTTCAAATGGCTCTGACCACTATGGGACTTAACTTCTGAGGTCATCAGTCCCCTAGACTTAGAACTACTTAAAACTAACTAACCTAAGGACATCACACACATCCATGCCCGAGGCAAGATTCGAACCTGCGACCGTAGCAGTCGCGCGGTTCTGGACTGAAGCGCCTAGAACCGCTCGGCCACCGCGGTCGACTCTTTTTGTGCAAACAGCCACTGGACCTGCGAACGTCCTTCATACCACGACCAAATAGTGAAGGCCAAACAGCGCTGACGCCGCAGTTCTGTCGTAGCGAAGAGAGACGTTCCGACCGAAAAAATGAAATGTAGCGTTGCGCCGCGTACTTCAGGGAAGGAACGAGCGAAGCCGAGACAAGCCTAACTTCAGCCCGCGTGAAGTTTGGCACGCCGTGGTAGGCACTGGGTTAGACGACTGTTACATCTTTCTCCGTTCGCTTGTAGACTTCTACCTCAACACTAGGCTTGCTAGAGAGTATCAATAACCCCACCTTAAAAGAGACCACTGGTCCGTTTGGAATGCCATAGATGGTGTAGACGAGGCGGTCATACGATTCTCCAGTCGGTTGTGTGGAATCAGTGCTATAAAATGAGTCGCCGTGGAGCCGTGAAAGACTGGCGAAGATAATGAAACGTCCCCTTTCAACAATTATACATGACTGGGCTTAAACTGACACACAATATTTTTAGCGCAACGCAATCTGACTTTCAAAAATCCCTACAAAAGAATGGTCCTGACTAACATTAACCTATACCTTTCACAAATCACTTACCTCACAAAAATCTTCGTTACTCAAGCTACAGCAATACAGCGAGCGCCACTACTGCCAGCTAAATAAAAGATTCAAACTACTGAAGGGGCTAACTACTGATAGGCATAGTTAGCAAATGAAAGATTTTAATAGAGAACAAACAATGTATTTACCTCAATAATCATAATATATATATATATATATATATATATATATATATATATATATATATATATATCAGTTCATGCCATCCAGTCTTACAAATTTCAAATCTCCGCCATCTCTCTCCCCACATCCACCACTGCTGACGGTTCACCTCAAACTGCGCAACGCTACACGCTGTTAACATCCAGCTGCCCAACACTACAATGGCAGACAACAATGCTAACTAGCCACATACTGCACACAGCACAGCCAGTGATTTTCATACAGAGCGCTACGTAACGTTGCCAATAAGAAAATATAAACAGCCTACTTACAATAAGTAGTCACGTCTGGACATTATCCTTGAGCACATGGTGAATGAAGCCTCCAGATTTTTTTTTCATGTTACAAGTAACTGTGTGCCACTCGTACCACAGTGTGCAGTGTTAGCAAGAGTGGTCGTAAAAAGTTCGTAACCGATAGGAACGGAGATGAGTGTCACAATTTGTCCAGGACAGTTGGTATCAAGCCCAATAGCGATTGCTGCCTTCAGTGAATGCAGATCAATCTCAAACTGTTTCCAAGCGAATATTGCGATGAGAAATATAGAACTGACGTTTGGAAACGAATAACTGGATCAAGGTCATTGCACACAGCGGCACGAAAGGCTGCAAGTCTTGAATGGACAGAAAAGCACTGAAAATGGGCAGTAGCTGACCGAGGAGTGTTAGGTGGTCCATCAGGTCGATATTTTGTCTCTTTTTAAAGGACGGTGGATGCCGCGTGCACGGATGGCAGAGTCAGGCGTTTAACCCGCATTATGTGCTAGACGTATACCAGACCGGAGGTGCTTCTCAGATATTTGGGGGCTGTTTTTCGTACAATGGGTTGATCTCTTCAGTTCAGATAACTGTCAATGAACCAGGAAATTTAATACGAAATTCAGGGTGGCAACATCTTCATGAAGAGTGTACTGGGAACGTTCCAGTCTTCAAAATGTCAACATCTGTCCTCACAGGGATGAGCGCGTATGTTCCATCTAACAGAAATGTCTGGAGCTGTTTGCAACAGTGAATGGAACATGGGAGTCAGCATCCTGACAATCTGGCATTTCAGCATCAACGGTTGGCTTCAGCAGGGTATAAAATACGTGAAATAATTTGTGAGGTTTCTATTATTTTCAAAGCATTTTACTTTCTAAATTACAGGACCATATCATTAGCGTCGAATTGCAGCAGGATTTTGGAACATGTATTGTGTTCTAACACTATGAATCACCTCGAACAGAACGGTCTATTGACACACAGTCAGCATGGATTTAGAAAACACCTTTCTAGTGAAACACAATTATCTCTCTACGCACACGAAGTGTTGAGTGTTACGGGCAAGGGATTTCAGATTGATTCCCTATTTATAGGTCTCCAGAAGGCTTTTACCACTGTACCACACACGCTGCTTGTAGTGAATTTGTGTGCTTATGGAATATCGTCTAAGTTATGCGACTGGATTCGTGACTTTCTGTCAGAGAGGTCACAGTTCGTAGTAACTGACTTAAAATCATCGAGTAAAACAGAAGTGATTTCTGGCGTTCCCCAAGGTAGTGTTACAGGCCCACTGCTGTTCCTTATCTCTATAAACGATTTAGGAGACAATATGATAAGCAGCCTTAGTTTTTTTTTTTTTTTTTTTTTTTTGTAAATGATGCTGTGGTTTATCTTGTAGTAAAGTCATCAGAAGATCAAAACAAATTTCAAAACGATTTAGGACCTGTATGGTACGAAAATTGGCAATTGACCCTAAATATTACAAAGGGTGAAATCATCCACATGAATAGATGCGATAAATCAGTCAAATCTAAAAGACACAGATTCAAATGAATACCTAGAAATTACCATTACGAACAACTTAAACTGGAAGAAAACACATATAAAATGTGCAAGGTGAATCAAAGACTGCGTTTTATTGGCAGAACAATCAGAAAAATTGTATCAGATCTACTAAAGCGACTGCCTACACTGCGCTTGTCCATCCTCTTTTGGAGTAATGCTGCGCGGTCTGGGAGCCTTGCCGGATAGGATTAACGGAGTACATCGAGAAAGTTCAAAGAAGAGCAGCACGTTTTGTAATATCGCGAAAAGGGGGAAAGTGTGTCACTGATATGGCACAGGATTGGGGGTCGACATCATAAAAAAAGCGTTTTCCGTTGCGGCGTAATCTTCTCACGAAATTACAGTCACCAGCTTTCTCTTCCGAATGCGAAATTATTTTCCTGATGCCGACCTACGTAGGGAGAAGCGATCATCCTAGTAAAATGATGGAAATCAGAGTTTGCACGGAAACATGTAGGTGTTCGTTTCTTCCTCACACTGTTCGAGATTGCAATAATAAAGAATTAGTGTAAAGGTTGGTCGATGAACCCTCTACGAGGCACTTAAATGTGATTTACGGAGTATCAATGTAGATGCAGATGTGGAAGTCGCAGCAAGCAGAAATAATTCGCTGCCTTAAGCAGCACTAGACAATAACTCACCGAGAGAGAAACTGTTTCATATGCTGGCATCAATAACGGATGGGCCATATGGCGCTGTAAATAGTCTCTGGATCCATAAGGAAAAATCTTGCTTGGCGAGCTATATATAGGGAACCATATAAATTCGTACAGAGAACTGAGAATTTTCTTTACTACGTTTTACTTTTTACGATTCAGTTTCGGAGTAGGCACAGGCCATTAAAGCTTTAATTTTACAATAGCACTATGCACTAAATCATGCAAATTAGCAAAGAAATGAAAATCGTTCTGCTACTAATCGCACACGAATAGCCACGAAATTATAGAAAGTATGCACGAGATTTATGCTACGCGCCAATCTCGCCAGACGATGATAGGATGTAAACTGAACGTGTTTCTGTACCAGTCATCTTGACTGAGCACTTGAATTTCAGTACCCTTCTGTAATAAATTTTTTCAACTACTTCAGTGTAAACTGTTATACGATGTTCGTTAATAATGCACACTAATGGCATCACAAGACTTATTTTAAATTGATTAAGTATCTGCGCTCAGTAATTATAGATACACAGGTTGCCTGCTTGCATCTCTAAACGAATCCATCATGCTTCCAGCACAGCTTTAAGCGACTACATCAATGGGATATCTGCGGAGAATACGTAGAAGCAATTCCTACGCACCTAGGGGCTAGGAGGTTAGCGAAGGCCGCACCTTTTAAAATGATTGAATGGATCAGTTAACTTCGCATTTCAGAAAAGGTATAAATTGCTATATACATATTCTGACCGTCTTGGAGGGCCGCATGCGGTCTGTAGGCTGCTATTTGCCCACATCTGCGTTAAGGCGATACGGGAAAGAGTTTATTTACTTACTGTCGATTGGGTTCAAAAATGGCT
Organism: Schistocerca cancellata; assembly: GCF_023864275.1. Lineage (NCBI taxonomy): Eukaryota > Metazoa > Arthropoda > Insecta > Orthoptera > Acrididae > Schistocerca > Schistocerca cancellata. Next base: position 617,089,254 of record NC_064626.1, on the reverse strand, counting down.
TCAAGCACTATGGTACTTAACATCTGAGGACATCAGTCCCCTAGGCTTAGAACTACTTAAACCTAACTAACCTAAGGACATCACACTCATCCATGCCCGAGACAGGATTCGAACCTGCGACCGTAGCAGCAGCGCGGTTCCGGACTAAAGCGCCTAGAAACGCTCGGTCACGGCGGCCGGCCTGTCGATTGGCAAGGTGTGACCAGCCGTACTGTGCACCTACACCGCTTTCTACAGACCAGTGGCTAAACAGAAAAAAAACGTTTATGGAGGTTAAGTAACGCGAGGGGATCTTGCGAGGGTCCAAATTTTAAAGAAAACACCTCACGTAAGTAACGGACGTCCCCAAAACTCTCTTCCTCGCCGAATTAGCGCCATTATCGGGACTATATGCGACATCACAGGGTATTCGTATGATTTGCTCTAGAAGTGACTGTCTTTTATCTTGCGTGCTTACGTAGACTTACTTGTTTAGCAGCTGGCGGGCTGCGGGAAACGCAGGCAGTCCGCTAATACTAGGCTATGAGCGCTGCAATCCGTCCTTGCTGCGCGCGGCCGTCTCTCGCCTTGACCGTCTGGTCGGCAGCCCGCGCCCGCGCCGGCAGTATATCCGACGTAATTGCCAGTCGGCCCGGCACAGAACCTTCTTATTTCTCTGCGAAAGCCTTTCCCTACACGCGCCATACGGCAGCCATATGCCGTTACTGCAGGCCGGTGCTTTGTATATTACACAGGTATCGGGAGACGCATCGAGGAGAGAAAAAAAAATAATATTAATCAAAACGTGACTTGCAAGCCGTTTCAATGTAACTATAAAACCGGCTCTAAGCGAGTAATAAATGTCGACGTTCTTGTTTTGTATCTCTCGTCCATCCGTGAACAATTTGTAGAAACCTTAACTGTATAAAAAATGAAGCTGAATAGAAAGCGTAGGCAGGCGCTTTGATTTACGGTCACACCTATGAGAAAATTCATAAGTTTCAAAAATTTAGTGTTTCAGTCATTTTGGGGAATAACACTCGGAGAGATATGAATGTAAAATATAAGAACATGCTGAAAACAGTGCCTCAGAATTTTTTGTGTGAAAAATCTTGAAGTTTGTAAATAAAATTTTTTTAACATTTTCATGTTTACATATTTTCAGTCATCTGCAGCTAAGGAATTCCGAATTGTAGCGTGTAAGATGACTGCATCATCTTACGCGCTACAATTCGGAATACCGTAGCTGCACACTCTTTCAAATTCTGAAGGTGGAAGGGGTAAAATACAGGAAGCGGAAGGCTATTTACAATTTGTACAGAAACCAGATGGCAGTTATAAGTGTCGAGGGGCACGAAAGGGAAGCAGTGCTTGGGAAGGGAGTCAGACAGGGTTGTAGCCTCTCCCCAGTGTTATTCAATCTGTATATTGAGCAAGCATTAAAGGAAACAAAAGAAAATTCGGGGTGGGTATTAAAATCCATGTAGAAGAAATAAAAACTTTGAGGTTCGCAGATGATATTGTAATTATGTCAGAGAGAGCAAAGGACTTGGAAGAGCAGCTGAACGGAATGGACAGTGTCTTGAAAGGAGGGTACAAGATGAACATCAACAAAAGCAAAACGAGTATAATGGAATGTAGTCGAATTAAATAGCGTGATGCTGAGGGAATTAGATTAGGAAATGAGACACTTAAAGTAGTAAAAGAGTTTTGCTATTTGGGGAGCAAAATAACTGACAATGGTCGAAATAGAGAGGATATAAAACGTAGACTGGCAATGGCAAGGAAAGCGTTTCTTATGAAGAGAAATTGGTTAACATTGAGTATAGATTTAAGTAGCAGGATGTCGTTTCTGAAAGTATTTGTATGGAGTGTAGCCATGTATGGAAGTGAAACATGGACGATAAATAGCTTGGACAAGAAGAGAATAGAAGCTTTCGAAATGAGGTGCTACAGAAGAATGCTGAAGATTAGATGGGTCGATCACATAACTAATGAGGAGGTATTGAACAGAATTGGGGAGAAGAGGAGTTTGTGGCACAACTTGACAAGAAGAAGGGACCGCTTGGTAAGACATGTTCTGAGGCATCAAGGGATCACAAATTTAGCATTGGAGGGCAGCGTGGAGGGTAAAAATCGTAGAGAGAGACCAAGAGATGAATACACTAAGCAGATTCAGAAGGATGTAGGTTGCAGTTCGTACTGGGAGATGAAGCAGCTAGCACAGGATAGAGTAGCATGGAGAGCTGCATCAAACCAGTCTCAGAACTGAAGACTACAACAACAACAAGATGACTGCATGTAAGGTACCAACGTCGGTGCGTGGTAAAATCGAGTTTCGAATGCGAAGAGTTCGAACACACGTGGATTACCTGCTCCTTCAATATGACAATGCCAGACCACATACGAGCGCCTCGACATCTATCTGTAGCCATTTGACGCTTTGGGTCCAGAGTCATCGATCATTTTCCATGCAGTCCCTATTTGATGCCATTCGATTTTCATCTGCTTCTATCTGCACATTGGTAGTGACGAGGCGATGCAAGCAGAACTGCGGTTATGTGTCCGTCAACAACCTTCTTATTTCTCACATTCTACAGTGACGGTATTAACAAAGCGGTCTTTCGTTAGGAGAAATGTGTTCGTTGCCAGAATGACATGTTGAGAAATCAGTAAATTGTTCAGGCATGTCCAAATAAACGGTACCCGCTACTGTACGCTGGATGAAGAAAAACATTCCAATTATGTTGCCTCATCAGCGCACACCATGTACACACCTTACCGCTGTCTCTGACATGGTGCCGAAAAATGTGGGGATCTTTCGAATCCCAGATGAGAATTTTGAGCTGATTAACCTTCTCACAGGGGTAGAATGTTGCTTTGTCAGAAGAAAACGGTATTTTCTAGGTAGTGGTGGTGAAGCTGCATCTCGTTTCGCTTCAGTGCTTGCACTGTTTGGAATTTGTATGCTTGCAAGAGATTTAGTTTGTACAGAAAAATATGAAACATTGAGCGAAGAATTTTTAGTTCTCGTGATGTTTGGCGAACTGACTTTTATGCGTTTGTTTGGGAGGTTTGCCTGGTATCTTTTACAATTTCAGCACATAAGAATTTTATGCCATAATCTAACGGTTTACACTCCCAGTGCCTAAGAACATCTCATGACTCCTTAGTCCTCTGAACGCCAGGTGTTTTTCTCTAAATTTATGTAGGAAGTTGTTTCGGACAACAGTGGGTGATATCATTCCCAAATGTACTACATCATGCTTTGCACTCTCGCTTGACGTATGATCAGTTCTGGTAATTATTAAGCACCTGAAGCGAAACAAAACGAGTCGATTACAAGAAAATCTACAAAACTTCCTGAGTTGCTTTGCATGATGCCACAAACACAATGTACCAATGTCAAATAGATTTTTTTAAATTGCATTTGAAAGTTAGGGTGTTTTATGTGGACAAACTGTACTTTATGTTGTAAAAAACAATAATGCGTACTTTTGTTTGTTCTGTAAAACTGTAATTTAACAGAATAAATCGCAGTTTATGATTTGTCAGTAACATGATTTACTATATTAAAGAACAGTTTTGTAGAACAAAAAGTCAAAAGACCCGTTTGACAATTCCAAAGACAATAACACAACTAAAGATCGTATGTAAGTGCGTTGCATCTTAGTCCAGAATGTTTGGTTCGTAAGAACACAAGCTCCTTATAAACAATAGCCTGTAGTTACCTGAAGATGGCCTAATAAGCCGTAAACTAGATAATACAAATAAAAATCGGTAGAACAAAAAACCGCCTAAGTGTTATTCAACCCTCAACAAAGACTATAGCTGATAACAAAATATACTCTGTCTACCTATTTTTGGGTCGTTTATTGGAAAGGCAAACTGCTTATAAAGTTCGGAGTTTAATATATGAAGACACAGGGAGTTTGCTGTCCCACCAATAAGAGTAGCGAAATTTGATCATACTGTGGAGGGCTATTTCTTTCTATGTAGTCAGAGTCCGATAAGGACCCTTCGCGGAATGAATGTGTTTTACTGAGGGCTTGATTTAATTTTAGCTGTTGATGCAGTAGCTGTACTAGTTAAGCATAGCGGCAACTGACACGAGACCTGCTGGAATACTGCTGCGCGATGTGGGATCCTTACCAGGTAGGATTGACGGAGGACATCGAAAAAGTGCAAAGACGGGAAGCTTGTTTCCCGTTATCGCACGATAGGGGTGAGAGTGTCACTGATATGATACGCGAGTTGGTGTGGCAGACACTGAAACAAAGGCGGTTTTCAATCACCAACTTTCTCTTCCGCATGCGAAAATATTTTGTTGACACCCACCTACGTAGGGAGAAATGATCATCATAATAAAATAAGAGAAATCAGAGTTCGAACGGGAAGATTTAGGTGCTACTTTTTCCCACGCGCCTTTCGAGAGTGGAATGGTAGAGAAGTAGTATGAAAATGGTTCGATGAACCCTCTGCCAGGCACTTAAGTGTGAATTGCATAGTAAATATGTAGATGTAGATGTAGAAGTAGTACATACATTAGGCTGTCAGACATATGTGACTTTCGAGTGTAGGGGAGTGAAAACATGCCTATTTGGTACCTTACATATGTCTGGTTTGTATCTACGAAGGAACATATGCGGGGATGTATTAGTCTTTTGCTTTCAATTTATCTGTTGCTGAAAGTAATCGTTTGTTAGTGGAAGCGTACGGATAACAAGTTCTGTTAGAAGCAACGGGCAGAGATTGGTTTCAAAGATTTAAAGTGGACGATTTTGACGTGATTGAGAAAATGCGTCCTGCCCGTGTGGTGTACCATGAACTGCAGCAACTGGGTCAAATGGAGAATACTGAACGATACGAAACACGATTATTCAATCTGAGTAACGAATATAAAGAAAAACGCAAACATTATGGTCAGAGACATGGCAAAGTCATTTTGCTTCATGTCAACGGCAAATATTGCAAACCGAGTGAAGGAAACATTGATAGGACTTCAATGAGTTGTCTTAGTCTCCCAACGTCTTGAGCTTCTTAGCGATCTCTAAAGTTGTCTCTTTGCGTGTACCACCTCAAAAAACCCCAAAGCAATTTATCACGAAATCTGTTATTTGAGAAGGAGAAAAATACTGTAGCTCCCGATGGATACATTTTCAGTACATTGTCTCATACTATTTTACAGCCGCGCGGTCTATGGGCGCCTTACCACGGTCCACGCGGCTCCCCCCATCGGAGGTTCGAGTCCTCCCTCGGGCATGGGTGTGCGTGTTGCCCTTAGCGTAAGTTAGTTTACATTAGATTAAGTAGTGCGTAAGCTTAGGGACCGATGGCCCCAGCAGTTTGTGTCCACAAGTTAAAAAAAAAAAAAAAGTATCACTTGTCTTCTGTCTGACAAATAGCGGTAATTCATTCACGTACACAATACATGTTAGCTGTTCAGTCATTTTCCGGATGTAAGGAGGGGGCTGAACCTAATAGAAACGATGACTTTGATGACGCACCAAGCAGTTCCAAGATCCCAGAGGTATTCCATTTCAACGAAAGGTTCTGTCACTGTAATAAAAAACTAATAGTTTTGCCGGAATGTGTTGGATAATTGTTTTTTTTTTTCAGTCACGTAAAATTGTGTTCAAGAAAACGAAAGGCCTTTATCTCCGTAACAAAATAAAGCTGGTCAATCACGAAAGTTAGCTGAAAGTTTCAGATAACTCTGTAAAATATGCCGTTGTTACTACTGATGAAAATTGTGAAACGTGGAGTGGTACACAAACAGAGCTGTGGAGAACCATAGCTTTGGTGAAGCACTGAGGTGAGTATGTTTTACTTCTCCTACTCACTGAACGCCGTGCATAAGACTTCTTCAATTAAGTTGAAATTAGACGATGTGTACGTAACATTAGTACGAGGTGCTTCAATAAGTAACGCAACATAATTTTTTCTCGGTCAGATTTTGGTTCGATAAATGTGGAATTTGTTGCTGGACATCGTGGAATATTCCTGCTTCAGCCCCTATAGTTCCATGAAGTTCCAACAGGTGTCGGCGCTATACGAAGTCTTCAAAATGTCGTCCAAGCAGAAAGCTCTTACGGAGTTTCTTTTGGCAGAAAACCAGACGATTGTAGATATTCATAGGCGCTTGCAGTACGTCTAGGGAAACCTGGCAGTAAACAAATGCACAGTGAGTCGTGAGTCTGTCCGATCTTCCGCGTGGCAGCCGGCGGCACACACCTGTGATTCGTACATTGTGGTCGTCTACACAAAACTGAAACCAAACTACTACTCCTCCATGACAAGACAAGACGTCACATGAGCCTGCGCACTCGATACCATCTCACAAAACTTCGTTTGACTGTTCAGCCTCATCTACCCTACATCCCGGATGTTGCACCGGCCGCTGTGGCCGAGCGGTTCGAGGCGCTTCAGTCCGGAACCGCGCTGCTGCTACGGTCGCAGGTTCGAATCCTGCCTCGGGTATGGATGTGTGTGATATCCTTAGATTAGTTAGGTTTACGTAGTTGTAAGTCTAGGGGACTGTTGACCTCAGATGTTAAGTCCCATAGTGCTTAGAGCCATCTGAACCGGATCTTGCGTTTACCCACTTTCATCTGTTCTACCCCGTGAGTGTAGCACTCTGCGAGAAACAGTACGTGGATGATTTGGAGGTTACTGATGCACCAATACGGTGACTCCGCCGTCGACCAGTAGAGTGGTTCCATCATGTGGACGCTGACGTCCTCCCATTAAGATGGTGTAAGGCCGTCGAATTGGACGGAGATTATGCTTAAAAATACGGTTTTTAGCCGAAAGAGGCGGGAATGATATAGTGCATTGGACTCCTGAATAAGAAACCTACCTGCTTTTGGATTAAAAAAAGTGTTGCATTACTTATTGAACTCCACTCGTATTACCATCACTGCAGACAGACATAGTTAATATTTCATTTTACTTAGAGCTCTTTACTTTTCAAATGTAGTAAAATAGTGGAATATTGATCATTCATAAATTAATTTTTTTAGGAGGCTTACTGCTTAAGGTACACACTGAGGCAAGGGAAACTCGCAGAATCATATTAAACAAGCGAATGATTCCTAATTTGATTGAAAAATGTTGTTATGTAAGCAAAATTCGTTGTAATTATTTCGATTCTACGGCACGCAAGTGGGTACTTCCGGTCGATAGAAAATTGTTTTCATTTATTTCTGTGCTTTGTATCGAACCTCTGTAAACCATGCATAGGATATAGTGAACTGATTCACAAAGGCTTCATCTTCATCATCATTATCACCAACATCATCATCATCACTGTCGTTGTCGTCGTACTCACCCTGATATCACAGTGGCTGCCACGGCTATGGCTATTACGACACACAATAAAGCACACAGTTCCAAGAACGGCCGCCGTCGTCCATTTAACGAGCAAACTGTTGTTCCGGCAAATCTGACGCGGGCCGTATGACTGATCGACGCGAGCGATTAATCTGCTCCGTGTCCCGACCCAGCACCGGCTGTCAGGGGGTTAAGCACCGCCTGCCCTGTGACGGCCGCGCTGCATCCATTTGTCCGGTCGCCATTGTTTTGGGCGACAAGTTGTCGACAACACGCCCCTCGCCTGCCAGCAGTTATGTTCAGCCACTTAACTCCACTGTTGCACAGCTCTTGTTTCGAGCGAACCCGTCCGGAGTGCATTTACTGACTGCCAGCACTTACGTCCCGGGTCGAACAGCTGCGTAAACTGTAGTCACGAAGGTTAAATTCGCAGTATCAGCATTAAACAACCCGGAGAAAATGAGGAATGTGTACCACACATGGATGAATCACAGTGTATCTGGCCTGACAGGCAATTATGTGAGCAGCTGTCCATTTTGTCAGTATGCAGCGTGCATCTCTACCCAACAGCAGCGAAGATAGGTAAGGACAGAGTACTAATATTACTCAACTGCACAAGTCCATTTTACACTTTACGACAGTACCAGAATGACGTTACATAATTTTATGTCATTACTGGCGGCACAGAAGCAATGATACTACATTGGTGTTTAATCAAAACTGGTAGCAAATAAAAGGCACAATGTTGCGCAAAAATGACTTTCCTTGGATATTTACGAGCTGTGGGGCTCCATTTACACACAGCATACTACAGCATTAGTTTCAATTGATGTAGCGAAACCACAGTAAACCTAATTCTGGATGGTAGTTTATATATCAAACACGCTCTTTCTGAATGCGAGTTCAATGCTGTAAGCACTGCGCCATTTTTCTCGGTGAGTAGAACGCAGTACGCCTTACAGAATGACCTAAGCGCTAACAGATTGTGCCTCCGTTAACTGCTTCTACTCCTTGTTCCCTCTCCCCTTACTCCAAGCCCACGAAGATCTACCTGCAAACGTCGCTTTGTAGCTCACGCAAACTGCACAGCAGTACGTGCCTTACACTAAGAAAACTACTCCTTCGACCTAGTCACTCTGATCATAAAATACGTCTAGCCTCATTTATTATGTAGAGTTGTAGATCTTTTGTTTTTAACAAGATTCAGCGTCTACAGATATAAATCTGTTTAAGTCTGTTATCGTAACACAGTAACACACAGTGTGCCACTAAAGATGGACGTATTACCTGTCAACGGTCTGGCAGAATAAAATTTTAAAGATGGATCCTAAGTGGCGTATGTTTTTTAATAACCAAAAAGTTCTCTCTGCTAACAATTTACGAGCAGTTCGCAGACGTTTTTGTGTACACGCTTCAAGCTACAAGCATGTATACTCACTAAGTTCTACTTCACTTAGGTTATTATTGCGTCAATTTTCTACAGTCGTGTTCTGTGACAATTCGCTTATTGAAATGCACTTTCAAATGCTTCTATTTCTATATGAATTACAAGGATGCTTATATTTTTTATTAAAGCATTACATGTAGCTATTTCACTCTTTTATTATAACTACCACCTGTGCAGTGACATCTGTTTTTTTTCAGTTCAGATGGGGCAGTAGTTGTACGAATTGCCACACTTATTTGATGGTATATGATTTGCGATTAATATCTAATTAGGTGTCAGCCGAAACCACTAATCATGATAAAGAACAATTAAACAGCGCCGCAACATGTATTCAAAAATACCTTCGCCTTGAAAAAACATTGAACTTTCCCGATGCAACTACATGTGTAGATCGAAGTTAGTTTACAATAGTAACAGAGAAAACTACATTATTAAGATGAGAGCATTGATTACTGTCCGATACCAACACTTAAAACATTCCCGAAGACATACATTGCTCGATGCAGACCTAGTTCATTGCGAACATTTTAGTACACTGAATTAAGGTAGAAGTAATAATTGCAGGATGTGCTTTTAAGTATGACCTTGATTGTATATTTTGAGTGCATCCAGCTTCAAACCACTAGTTATCAGTATTCGTTCGGTTTCAACTATTTATTCTCTTAACTGTGTGCAAATACAGAGCATTTAGATTGACAACAGTAATTAACAAAACATTTGCTCCGTTAATAGCACCATCAGTTCTGAACTTATTCTGGTTATACTTATCCCACATAAATTTTTTCATTCGTAGATTCTAGTGTAGATTGCACTTCATTCGTAATGCAAAATTTAATATTTCCCCACAAATGTTATTTTTCAGAAGACTAATCAACAATTAGGAATCCGTAATATTTTCATTATCTCTGCACAATAATAATTTTTTATTGAAGAATATGAGCATCCAGAGCAGTGCATATCAGACTGAGAATACTTGCGTACACATCTGCGTCGGATGTACTGTTCAGATCGTCGACGTGTAAGGGAAGTTGTTCTTGTTCGAATCTATTACACCAGTAGTTATATATTTAAATTTTACACACTCAGACAGGACAAATGTTAAATTGCGGGAGTTTGAGGCATTTGAAAATGCAAAATTACCAAAACAAGCTGAATGTGTGAAATAAATATATTCTACAACAGTCAAGGTAGAGAATGGAATTGTCTTTAAAGAACTAGAGAAGGTAACGTGGAGAAAATACGTAGTAGTGACATGTAATGTTCAGAAATACTTCATTTAGCCAAAACTTTGAGGTTGAAGTGTTGTTTACTTGCTGGGAGTAGTCTGGTATGATGATCCTGCAGACCTGAACCAGCATATTCCTGTCCTGTCGTCCTTGATAATACAGTTCCATAATGTGCAAATCCTGATGAAAACGATCTCCGTCTTCATCATTAAGAGCAATAGAAAGAAAAGCTGAGGGTATAGTTTGATTCAGGTTGTTGCAGTGCAATGTAAAGTCATTTTAAAGGGGATTTATCTTCGAAAACTGATCCACATGATTATAAATAAAATATATCTTCACACATATGTAGATTCAACTGTGGCGAAAAGCCGACACCTTTCTTCCAATCGGAGTCCCATAATTGGGTGCTTTTTTTCTGCCCAAAAAGGTTTCCATAAATCTCATGAAAAAATGATGCTTCTTAAATAACGAGTCCCTTTGTTAACTGCTAAGTGACTACCGCGAGAAGCCTTCTCCTATACTTTCAGTACACATAATTTCTTTTTGTCAACGCATGTATGAATTTGGGTACTAAATCTCCTTTCAAATGACTCTGCATTGCATTGCAACAACCTGAAGCAAGCTATGTCCTCAACTTTTATTTCAATTACTCTTCTTGACTGATTTTATCTTCGAATTTAACTGTGGTAAGTAAACACACACACACACACACACACACACACACACACACACACACACACACAAACAAACCACGCACTCACGGTAACAAGGAGAGGAGGAGGAGGAGGAGAAGAAGAAGAAACAGAAGAAATGTAGTTTACTGAAACAATCAAACGTATTAAATACCAACAGTATACAATGTATTGTTTTATGATCAATCAGATGAATTATTTGTGACTCATGTACGTGAAGTAGCAATATACCTTTAAATAACATTGTCTTACGAATCTCTTTGTTTTCCAATTTTCATTTCCTCCCCCCATAGGGAGAACATAAAACTCTTTGTTGTTTTAAAGTAAATTTCAGAATCCGAAGATTCCAGGACAGAAAGAAGGTCGGCATTGGTCGTAGTGTAACCTGTCTTTCTTATTGCTTTCCAGATCTAGATTTCAACTACCAGTCAACTATCATTAGTGCGTTTTAAGTAGTTATGTTGACTGAATGTAATTATAACGACACATAGGGTGTATTCCAGTCTCTCTTAGAAACGTACAAGCATTAGTGCAACTTGTACAGGCTTAAGTTAGATTTGAATATCTGTCGTTATAATTACGTTTTCTCGACATGACTGTTTATAACACGCTGATGAGACCTGCACTGTCAATTGAAATGTAGATCTGGAAAGCCATAAGAAAGACAGGTTACGCTACGACCGATGCCGACCTTCTTTCTGTCCTGGATTACATCACGATCGTGGGGCACAACCATTCTCATGGAATCGAACAGGAATCCGAAGACTGTTTTGAACACCACTCTGCATTACTAGGTACGATCCTCTTGGAGGTGGTACGCCGGTGCCTTGCTCTGACCAGTTATGGAGTGATCTACAGTTTGACGTGGATTCCGAGCCCATGGTGCCACGTGGCATTTTTCGCACCCATAAACACTGCCAAAGGTGAAAGAAGTGATAAGTGACAGATAAAAATCCAAGGACAGATAGGGTTCGAGCCCGAGATATTTACCACTGAGTCACCGTTGTGTTGTGCCTTAAGTGTCATTTGAAAGTGTCAACAAGTGTTTGAGTATAAAACAATGTGCTTATTGCTGTTGTATGATGTGATTTAGTGGTTAAACTTACTTTCTGTGTCCAGTTTTCACAGAATTCTCTGCTACAAAATGAATTACAGCCCTTTTATTGAATGAGTGTATTTGAATTAATTTTTGTTTCAAAAGACGTTTGCTAGTAGTTAAAGTCTGGGTTTCAAATTCTCCAGTCGCTAGAAGCTATGTTTTTATTGATTCTGCTGGATCAAGAGAAGTAACAGAATTAGAAAGACATTTTCAAACTACATCTGCGCTGGCGACTACTCGCTGATGTTGTGCTGGACCATAGAACGTGGCGGTAGACCACAATGGCGAATTAGTTGCTGCTGTATTAAATTTGATTACCTGAGGAATCTATTTTGTGGTCTATCAGTACTGTATAGCTGATATTTATTTTCCTCCCAATATATTTAAGGTTACCGTCGCCACAAGATATGTCTGAACGGGATTTTTAGATTTCAAAGTCACATGCAACATATTACATCTCAGTGGGCTCCGACTTCAAGTGTAATTTACAGTTGAACGCTAACACGATAGTTACATCTCCGTTCCACAAAATGCTGCACATAACCAGTACATTTGAATCTTATATTTTTCAGTTTAACTTCGCTTCACTCACAAGTAGATTTCGCAAAATTTTTTTATAAATTGTAAGAACTGAAATAGGCTTCTCTATTTTTTTTCCCGTCATAGCATTTGAAGATGTTAAATGTAGGCCTAAACCGGTTCCGATTTCGTCATAAAACTGGATGCTTTCTGACAGGATTTGAACCTTTACAGTATTTTGTGGCACCGTATCCATTCTGCCTCATATTCTTCTTAGATTCGCAACAACGCTTTTGTTTTTATTTACCTAATAAGGGGGCTCATTCGGAAGGACGACCATAAAAACCTCTTCTCTGCTCGCCGCCGACGGGAAGTTAAGCCCTAATCTTCGCCTCTTTTTATCCTCTTACTTTGTTATATTAAATTCCCAGAGCTTTGTTGCTGTTTTTGCAGTGTTACGAATCACTATTGTCAAGGTGAATGTGTTCCCTAACTTTGGCACCGAAGTTGTGCGAGGTCATGAACACTGCAGCGGACACCTCGTTCCATCCAGTGTCACTAATATTGTGCCGGGATGTCTCCCTTAGCCTCTGAAGGGCCCTCATCCACCGAAGACAATCTTGTTCACGCTTCGCCAAGTGCCCCGTTAGCTGTCAGTTACGGCAGTTCCTGCACAACCTTGCGAACTAGTGTAGGAGCCTCACGGCGGAACAAGTTTCTACTGCACTTCACTTAGGATGTCAAGGACTTGTTTTGGAGAAAAGGGGGGAAAAGTAAGAGGTAGTGGCCTTTTTTGAAGGGACCATATCGGTTTTACATCGAAGATTTTCTCGGAGGCGTACTTTTATAAAATATTTTCCGCTTTAAGACCACCTCCATCGTCAAGGGATGTCTGCCGGGAGGACAGTCTGCCTTCTTTGTAGTGGGGTTCAAGCTGAATTGAGATCTGGAACGCTTGCCATCAGACAAGGCGGAAGTAATAGACAACATTTCTCCGGAATTTGTAAAATCATTGAGGGGCATGGTAACCAAACAACTATTTTGATTGGTTTGTAGAAACTATTGTATTGGAGAACATTTTTATGTTTCATTTTATATATTTATTTATTTTACTCTTGAGTCATCAGTCTTCTGACTGGTTTGATGCAATCCGCCACGAATTCCTCTTCTGTGCCAATCTATTCAGCTCGGAGTAGCACTTGCAACGTACGTCCTCAATTATTTACTAGGTGTATTCCAATGTCTGTCTCCCTCTACAGTTTTTGCCCTCTACAGCTCCTTCTAGTACTATGGAAGTCATTTTCTGATGTCATAATAGATGTCGTATCATCCTGCCCCCTCTCCTTGTCAGTGTTTTCCACATATTGCTTTCCTCTCAGATTCTGTGCAGAACCTCATTTCATATCAGTCCGACAAAGTTTCATCATTCATATGTAGCACCACATCTCTTTAATGCCTCGATTCTCTTCTGTTCCAGTTTCGCCACAGTCCATGTTTCACTATCACACAATGCTGTACGCCAAACGTATATTATCAGAAATTTCTTTTCATCAAATTAAGACCTATGTTTGATACTACTAGACTTCTCTTGGCCAGGAGTACCCTTTTTGCCATTGCTAGTCTACTTTTGATGTCCTCCTTGCTCTGTCCGTAATTGGTTATTTTGCTGCTAGGTAGTAGAATTCCTTAACTTCATTTACTTCGTGACCGTCAATTCTAATGTTAAGTTTCTCGCTGTTCATATTTCTGCTACCTCTCGTTACTTTCGTCTTTCTTCGATTTGCTCTCAATCCATATTCTGTATTCATTAGACTGTTCATCCCACTCAGGTGATCGTGTAATTCGTCTTCACTTTCACTCAGAACAGCTGTGTCATCAGCGAATCGTATCACTAATATCATTTAACCTTGAAATTTTGATCCAGTTCCGGAACCTTTTTTTATTTCCATCATTTCTTCTTCGATGTACAGATTGAACAGTAGGGGCGAAAAACTACATCTCTGTCTTACACCCTTCTTAATCCAAGCAGTTCTTCTCTCATTATTCCCTCTCAGCTCTTATTCATTCTGTATACTGTCCGTCTCTCTCTATACTTTACCTATATTTTTTCTTAATTTCAAAAATCTTGCACAATTTTGCACTGTTGAACGCTTTTTCCAGGTCTACAAATCCTAAGAGCTTGTCTTTATTTTTCCTTAGTCTTGCTTTCATTATCAAACGCAACGTCAGAATTGCCTCTCTGGTGCCTTTGCCTTTCCTAAGGTCAAACTGGTTGCCATCTAACATATCCTTAGTTTTCTTTTCCATTCTTCTGTGTATTATTGTGGACAGCAACTTGGATGGATGAGTTGTTAAACTGATTGTGCGATAATTCTCATCCTTGTCAGCTCTTGCAGTCTTTGGAACTGTATGGATGGTATTTTTCCGAAAGTCAGACGACATACTGCCAGACTCTTACATCCTATACATAAACTTGAATAGTCGTTTTGTTGCCAGTTCCCCAAAGATTTTAGGAACTCTGATGGAATGTTATCTATCCCTTCTGTCTTATTTCACCTCACGTATTCCAAAGCTCATTTAAGTTCAGATTCTAATTCTAGATACCCTATCTGTTCTACATCGACTCCTGTTTCTTCTTGTATCACGTCAGGCGAATCTGTGCCCGCGTACAGGCCTTTAGTGTACTCTTCCCACTTATCCGCTCTCTCCTCTGTATTTAAAAAGGAATCCCGTTACGCACTTACTGTTAGCAACCTTGCTTTTAATTTCACGGAAGGTTTTTTTTTTTTAACTTTCCTGTATGCCGAGTCTGTCTTTCCGACTATCGTTTGTTTTTCGATTTATTCCCAATTTTCACGCAGCCATTTCGTTTTAGCTTCCCTGCTCTTCCTATTTATTTCATTTCTCAGCGACTTGTATTTCGATATTCCCCAGTTTGCCTGAACACTTTTTGTATTTCCTTCTTTCATCGATCAACTGAAGTATTACTTCTTTCACCCTTGGTTTCTTCGCAGTTACCTTCTTTATACCTATGTTTTTCTTTCCAAATTGTGTGATTGCCCTTTGAGAGATGTCCATTCCTCTTCAACTGCACTGCCTACTGAGCTGTTCCTTATTGCTGTATCTATAGGGCCTTAGAAAACTTAAAGCGTACCTCGCCATTCCATAGTACTTCCGTAACCCACTTCTTTGCGTATTGATTCTTCCAGCCTACTCTTCATCATTGCTAAATAGTGATCTGAGTCTATATCTGTTCCTGGGTACCCTTTAAAATGCAGTATCTGGTTTCGGAGTCTCCACCTTACCACGATGTAATCTAGTTGAAATCTGCCGTTACCTCCCAGCCTCTTCCTCTTCTGATTCCTGAACAGAATATTCGCTATTTCCAAATAAAATTTTTTTCAGGACTCATTTAGTATTTCTCCTCCCTCATTCCTTGTCCGAAGCCCATATTCTCCTGTAACCGTTTCTTGTACTTTTTTCCCTACAACTGCTTTCCAGTTCCCCATGACTATTAGATTTTTATCTCCCTTTACGTACTGTGTTACCCTTTCAATCTCCTCATACCTTCCTCATACCTTCTTTACCTCTTCGTCTTCACTTACCCCTTCCGTATCCAGATTGCACCTTTGCATTTCTCTTTTCAAATTTTGTAGCTTCCCAGCCAAGTTCAAACTTCTGTCATTCCACGCCCTAACTCGTAGAGCGTTATCCTTTCGTTGGTTATTCAATCTTTTTGTCAAGATCACCTTCCCCTTGGGAATATCCTCCCGTAAACCCGAATGAGGGGCTATTCCGGAATCCTTTGCAAATGGAGAGATCATCATGACATTTTTTTCAATTACAGGATGCATGTCCTGTGGATACACGATATGTGTATTTAATGCAGAGGATTCCTTCCGCATCCTCATGCCGCTGACAATTGCTGATTCTTCCGCCTTTAGGGGCAGTTTTCCACCCCAAGGACAGGAGAGTGGCCTGAACCTCTGTCCGCTCCTCCGTCTCCTTCGACAAGGCCATTGGGGGATTAGGGCGACTTCTTGTGCCGGAAATATGCCGGCGCCAATGCTGATTATTAACCAAAATTTAAGCGTTTGCCGATTTCTAACCCGGGGTCGAGGACATTTTGATTACTATCAAAGATGCTATCCCAGTCTTTAGGTAAAATATTATTTAAACAATTCTTAAAATCGCGAGCGAAGGTAAGTAGGAAAGCTATCACACAATCACCCTAATTGCTCACGGATGCAATCTGCTGACTGGAATAATATACAGAACATTGTAAAAGAAAACTAAGGCTCTGTTAGAAGACTATCAGGCTGGCTTTAGGTATGGTTACGGCACCAGTAAGGCGTATATGACGTTGCGGTTGGTAATGGAAGTAAACTTTACAAAAAATGACGAAGCATTCATAGGATTTGTCGACGTAGAAAAAGCGTTCAGAGGTTGTGAAATGGTTGAAGATGTTCGAAACTTTGAGAAAAATAGTAGCAAGCCATTGGGATGCATCCTTTCGCTCCAACTGTTTAATCCACAGATCGAAAAAGCAATGCCGGAAATAAGTGAAGATTAAGATTGGGATTATAACTCAGGTCAAAAACTTATCAACTGATAAGATTTGCTTATTACGTTGCTATCCTCATTGGGAACAAAGATGAATTATAGTACCTGTTGAATGGAACAAAAAATCTAAAGATAACAGATTATGTATTGAGAACAACGAGAAGAGAAGGTAAAAGTAATGAGAAGTAGCAGAAATAAGAATACTGAGAAACTAAGTATCAAAGTTTGTGGCCAGTAAGTAAACGAAGTTAAAGAATTCTGCCACCTTCGAAGCAAATTAGCACATGACAGATTAAGCAAGGAGTACATAAAAAGCATATTAGCACGGGCAAAAGGGAGAAATTCTGGCCACGAGAAGTGTGCTAGCATCAAAGATCGACCTTAGTTTGATGAATAAATTCCTGAGAAAGTGCGGTTGAAGCGCAGCATTGTATGTTAGCGAATCATGAACTCTGGGGAAAAAAAGAACAGAATCGGAGCGACTGATTTGTTCTGCTATAAAAGCATGTTGAAAATTAGGTAGATTGATAAGAAATGAAGAGGTTCCAGCAAAATTTCTCAAGGAAGAACCTATGGAAAACAGTGACAAAAAATGAACGGACAGGATGATAGGACACACCAGGGAATGGTTTCCTTGGGCGAGAGAGAGAGGGAGACAGGTAACTAGAGATGTAGGATGTAAAGTCGTACAGTGAGATGACTTTGGCACCAAAGAGGAACTGGGCAACATTAAGTATTCCGGATAAAAACGAAGTCAAATTGGAACTGCATTTGCTCATGACGTTGACATAATCCCGTCAATTTTGAGAATACGACGATCTTTCTCCTCTGACAGGGACTTCGATATAAGAGAAGCGTTAGAAATTCGCATTAGAAATTCGCATGTGCACCAACAGTTTTAAAACAAACGCAGGTGCCTGGGGACGAAGGATCCTCAACAAATTTCCAACGAACATAACTCTTAACGGGATAGGCTATGCTGGAGTTCATCTCCGTACCCCTCCCACTTATTCGTCGTGGCCTTGTGGGGCAGGGGGTCCTTTACGGCTTCATTTCCGTTGCACATTCCGATCCCATCCTTCAGATGACGTCACTGCGCCAGAAGAAGTTAGAACACCGGCAGTGTCACCCAACTAATGACTAGCTAGAACGCCACTGTGAAGGAGGCAAGCTTTGCTCTAGGGAGAGAACAATCTCGTGAGGAAGAAGATGGTGATGACATCAAAAAGTAAGTTGGACATTACGGCATGCCAAATAACGTGTACTGAGCGGCGTCTTATACGTCAAAGTAACACATACAAAGTGGGATCAAGAAAGTAAACGGAATTTTTTAATTTTACGGGTTTTATACATCCCATTTTCAAATTTTTTTATCTCGTTTGTACAGATGTTCCTGATGCATATTTGCTGAATGGTACACATGTGCGTTTTCAGCTGTTTAGAATATTTAGTTAATTGTTCCATTATCTTTCGGGCGTGCACTCGGGACAGCGACAATTCTTCTTGCGATATTTCGGCTAGAAACCTCCCAGCCATCTTCAAGGCGAGTCGGAGACTGAGTTCATAGCGTTTGTGCGTGCCTATTTATACGGAGAGATACAAAGCTGCAGAGGATTGAAAGCGCATGCGTCAAAGATATCAAAGTCGCCACTACTGCGCTAGTCATAGATAAGATGTATATAGCAAAGATAAACATATAAGCGCAGAGTACAAACAAAATAGTGCTGTTGCGGATCCACCGTGCTTGTAAATAAATAATTAATCTTTAAAAGTGGTAACATCTGTCGGAAGTGAAGATGCAGAAATTCTTTCCGAACGAAGGTGTGAATCACATTTAGTTAATTGTTGACATTCGAAAGAGTTGTGTGTTTTGATGCTCGGCGTGTTGTTACTTACGGAAAAGATGGATCAAGGAATTTGCATCAAATTTTGCATGAAAAATGGATTAAAGTGCACCACCGCATTTCAAACTTTGACTGTGGCTTTCAGCGAACGTACTACGAGTAAGACAAAAGTTTACGAGTGGAATAAACGATTCAAAGACAGTCGAGAAGAAACTGAAGACGACGACTGCCCTGGATGCCCCAGCACATTAATTACTGACGGCAATCTGGAAGAAGTAAACGAAATGGTTCTGGAAAATCACCGAATACCCACCATCAAAGGGATTGCTGCTGATGTCGGCATATCTTTTGTCCCATCACAAGCAATTTTTTCGGATATTTTGGACATGAAAAGTGCAGCAGTGAAGTTTGTTCCGAAACTGTTGAATTTCGACCAAGAACGACGTGGCGTAAGCATCGCCCACAATTTGCTGAATGAGATCAAGAATAACAAGTTTGTTTGTGTGGCCATCCTCCGCAGCAAGCATATAAATACTGGTTTTGCAAATCAAACTGCCTTTTCCTGCTGCTATGTATTTTATTTAATCCATACGGGTTTCGCCTTCTGCTGTTTTAAGGCATCGTCAGTGGGATCTATAATGATACAGTTTTGTTAGTTATAGATTATCAAACAGTTCACTTCGTGATTTTTTGTAAAAATGATCCAGAACATGTAAACAAGGTTATAACATGTGACGAAACATACACTCCTGGAAATTGAAATAAGAACACCGTGAATTCATTGTCCCAGGAAGGGGAAACTTTATTGACACATTCCTGGGGTCAGATACATCACATGATCACACTGACAGAACCACAGGCACATAGACACAGGCAACAGAGCATGCACAATGTCGGCACTAGTACAGTGTATATCCACCTTTCGCAGCAATGCAGGCTGCTATTCTTCCATGGAGACGATCGTAGAGATGCTGGATGTAGTCCTGTGGAACGGCTTTCCATGCCATTTCCACCTGGCGCCTCAGCTGGACCAGCGTTCGTGCTGAACGTGCAGACCGCGTGAGACGACGCTTCATCCAGTCCCAAACATGCTCAATGGGGGACAGATCCGGAGATCTTGCTGGCCAGGGTAGTTGACTTACACCTTCTAGAGCACGTTGGGTGGCACGGGATACATGCGGACGTGCATTGTCCTGTAGGAACAGCAAGTTCCCTTGCCGGTCTAGGAATGGTAGAACGATGGGTTCGATGACGGTTTGGATGTACCGTGCACTATTCAGTGTCCCCTCGACGATCACCAGTGGTGTACGGCCAGTGTAGGAGATCGCTCCCCACACCATGATGCCGGGTGTTGGCCCTGTGTGCCTCGGTCGTATGCAGTCCTGATTGTGGCGCTCACCTGCACGGCGCCAAACACGCATACGACCATCATTGGCACCAAGGCAGAAGCGACTCTCATCGCTGAAGACGACACGTCTCCATTCGTCCCTCCATTCACGCCTGTCGCGACACCACTGGAGGCGGGCTGCACGATGTTGGGGCGTGAGCGGAAGACGGCCTAACGGTGTGCGGGACCGTAGCCCAGCTTCATGGAGACGGTTGCGAATGGTCCTCGCCGATACCCCAGGAGCAACAGTGTCCCTAATTTGCTGGGAAGTGGCGGTGCGGTCCCCTACGGCACTGCGTAGGATCCTACGGTCTTGGCGTGCATCCGTGCGTCGCTGCGGTCCGGTCCCAGGTCGACGGGCACGTGCACCTTCCGCCGACCACTGGCGACAACATCGATGTACTGTGGAGACCTCACGCCCCACGTGTTGAGCAATTCGGCGGTACGTCCACCCGGCCTCCCGCATGCCCACTATACGCCCTCGCTCAAAGTCCGTCAACCGCACATACGGTTCACGTCCACGCTGTCGCGGCATGCTACCAGTGTTAAAGACTGCGATGGAGCTCCGTATGCCACGGCAAACTGGCTGACACTGACGGCGGCGGTGCACAAATGCTGCGCAGCTAGCGCCATTCGACGGCCAACACCGCGGTTCCTGGTGTGTCCGCTGTGTCGTGCGTGTGATCATTGCTTGTACAGCCCTCTCGCAGTGTCCGGAGCAAGTATGGTGGGTCTGACACACCGGTGTCAATGTGTTCTTTTTTCCATTTCCAGGAGTGTAGTTGTACGGGTATAGCGTAGAAATCAAGGCCCAATCATCCCACTGGAAACTGCCTTAGGTCCGAGAAAAATTTGACATGTTTCATCACATGTGAAGGCTCTTCTCACTGCTTTGTTCGACTGCAGTTGGATGGTGCATCACGAATTCCTGTTTTATGGCCGTATGCTCAATAAGGAATACTACTTGGAAGTCACGCGCCGTTTGCATGAATCAAACTGAAGAAAACGATCATAGCTGTGGAAAAATCAATCGCGGACATTACAACTCGCTCACACCTCAATGATTTTTTGTGATTTTTTGGCAAAGAATAAAATCATTATGTTGCCTCAGCCACCAGATTCGCCGGATATAGTTCCCTGCGTCTTCTTCCAGAGGCTGAAGAGAACCATGAAACGATATCGTTTTGCCGTCAGTGATGAAATAAAAACAGAATCGGTGAAGGATCTGAACACTTCAACGAAAGTGAGTTCCAGAAGTGGTTCCAAGTTTGGAAGAAAACCTGGCAAAAGGGTATTATATCTGAGGGGAATTAATTCGAAGGGGACGAAGTTGACTGTGATGAATAAGTAAAGATGCTTCAAGAAAAACAAAAATACCAGTAATCTTTTGTTCACAACTCGTTTCAACGTAGTCACATAATCACTGTAATAAACTTTCGAAAAGTGCTACCAACCGTTCAGTTCCTGGAAGATAGAAATCTCCTTGGTGACAGAATCATTCTAGAAACACTGTGTAAACGTCCTCATCTTTGGAATATCTCTTTCCCTCATATGCTCTTTCAGTTCTCCGAAAAGCTGGAAATCGTGTGGTGTGAGATCTGGAATTTTCATTCAGCATCACTCATGTTTGTGCACGGTTGATAAAATTGTTAGCACTGTCTCACTATGCGTGGACGCGACAGTGCATACGAAAATCGTACTGTGCCGCGTACTTCAACTTTGGAGTACGTTTCCAGTTGCTGCGCCCGTGAGTAACTTACTTAATGATTTCTGTACTTATATCCGAAAGCACGAATTTTGGCAAAGGTTTAACGCGGCGGTTCTTCTCCCTATTGTCCGTAAATGTTTTAGCGAAACCAGAGGAAGCACGACAATGCATAGCCGTGCCGAGCTGGTGAACCTTGCTCCTCATGAATTTGAGCCTACTGCACCACATGTTTTTCATTTCACAGAAAGTTTCGATTCCAAACAGGTCTGATTCTTCAGTCAGCCTGATTAAAGAGCTTAAGATCGATCCACAGTGCGAATCTGGCCTCTCCGTATTACCAGAAATGTGAAGTAATAGCACACTCCGTTGGCTCCAGGTGGCGATTACGCGTTGCCAGATGCAGAAAAGCCGTCATTTATTCAGAAGATGGAAGGCTGACCGGGTAGTTCTGCGACCTGTCGATGGAGCGCCAAGTTAGGGCAACCAATGTTTCCCACCCAGCAGCGTCAGTCTTGCCTGATAATCCGTATCAGTGGGGTCCAGCTGTCGCTAACGTGAATTGCTCACTTTGAAACAATACATACCGTTTTTCCCAAATGAAGAGTTTAATGTGTTTGCATTATGGTAGGGAGCTGGTGCTGAGAGGAAGGATACTGGGGCACAAATTTACTAACATAGTTTTTAAAAATCTCAAACAAGTTTAAAAGAGCACAGGAAATGGTGCAAGACATTCTGAGCAGCTAGCCCCGGAGTTAATGAAATTAATTTCCAACACAACTATTGGTAGATATAACATGACTGAATGAAAAAAGTATATTTTTTGAGAACAACATTACGTTAAAAAAATGTAATGCATGCTTCGCACAGAGGTCTGATAAGATTAGAAGTTTATAAATTAACCTGCACATTACAAGTTTCAAAAACATAATAAAAATAATTGACAGGTCATTATCATCAGCCGCCCACATCACTTGAATGTTTGCAGTTAATTGGAAGGAAGAAACTCTAGTTCGAAACACGCGGAATAACCTAACAAACTAAATTCAAGTATGACCCAACTGAGAGTCGCAGATCCATGCAATTTCTCTTCCTTCACTTATGTGTGGATGGAGACCGCCACTACTGAGCTAGACACTCTCCGTAAAGGCATTTATCGTATCCAGGCCCGTTTGGCTGGACCCTCAATATAAACAACGGATGTGTCAAGCTGTCCTGTAACACACGAACTAATAATTAACAATTTGCATTTACAACACAAATAGACACTTTAAATACACTTGAGAAAGGCGAAACTTCACACGAAGCACTTGATTCTAAAATAAACAATACATTTTGTTCATAGGCGAGGCCAACCTTAATCAAACCGCTCGAGCACCTCTGAGTCACACATGTAACTAGAGTGAGATTATTTAAAGTATTCGTGAATGAAGATGTATACATTTCACTATGGGTAACCAGGATGGCGAATTAGAAAAGCCACTGCGCGATACAACACAAGCCCGCACAAGTCCACTAAAGAGACAGCTTACACTACACTCGTTCGTCCTCTGTTACAATATTGCTGCGCAGTGTGGGATCCTTACCAGGTGGGACTGACGGAGGACATCGAAAGGGTGCAAAAAAGGGCAGCTCGTTTTGTATTATCACGTAATTTCCGAATGCGAAAATATTTTGTTAAGCCCAACCTACATAGGTTGGAATGATCATCAAAATAAAATAAGAGAAATCAGAGCTCGAACAGAAAGGTTTAGGTGTTCGTTTTTCCCGCGCGCTGTTCGGGAGTGGAATGGTAGAGAGATAGTATGATTGTGGTTCGATGAACCCTCTGCCAAGCACTTAAATGTGAATTGCAGAGTAGCCATGTAGATGTAGACGGTAATCGTATGCTCACCATAATGTCTTGCAGATCAAAGCGTAATTTGAGAACCTAACGAACAAGGGCTGCCATCGAGTAGGTTTCATGACGGGTTTGGTAAGAATCAGGAACCAGCGGATGTTATTCACCAGATGCCCCTGCACCCGGTTCTAGAAACTGGCAGACAGGAGGTCAACCCGGCGCCACAGTGGACACAGGCTTCTTGCAAATTCAGATGCCAAGAACAAGTCGGGTTCCGTGCATCGCGCCGGGATAGCTTTTCCAACGAGCCATCTTCACGACCCCCTGTCAACACTCAGACCCACCGAGCCCGCAGTGATCAAAAACTCAACTTTTATCTGCGGACCCAGATTACTTTCGGCCACGACGCCGGGCGTTTACCCCATCTGCTGTCAAACACACCCATCAATCGACCGTCCGTTCGTGAGCGCCTCCTGCCGCGACAGCACTAAGTGCTGACCCACAGACTTGCCTTCTGCACGCGTCAAAACGCTCGAGGAGATATGGCGGCCAGAGAAGCTAATAACGAGCAGGAACTATCGATATCAAAAAGTGTCCGCAGGCCACTGTCTTCTTTTTCCTGGATGTTCTTACATTAGAATGAGTAAAATACTTTTAAGAAAAAATAATTTCCTCACAGACGGAACTGCCTTGTGTCAACAACCCATTAAAGTAGCCGCGACGTACTACGTAGCTGCGAAGAAAAAAATTTTTAGCCATTCCAAGACACAACAAGTAATAAACCTTCTGATTTCTGATATGGACTACTGATAAGTATGTTCTTCATAAATCAATATAAATAAATATCTTAACATCTATGCTGTTTAAACTGGTGTGCAAAAAGCCTGTGACCACTCTCAAAAGCTAAAGCTGAGCATTGCCATGATTATTGAATGAGAATAAAAAGCAACATATTTTATTTATGTTCAAATTTCTTGCCCACTAGAGGCCGTTCAATCCCTGTTAAGACACCCGTAGCATTAGTAATTGAGTTTCTGTTCTGTTGACGAATTTCATACAATTCCATCAATGAGTTAACGGTCAGGGCTTACGCTTTCGCAATCTTTCTTCAAATTTCACTTTGGTTCAAATATCGTTCCTTCAGATGAAAAATAGTTCAAGTGTTGAAGGTACAGACATCAAAAAAAGTTTTGCGTTACCCCGGTTCCCAGAACTCCTGCAGATAGACTGTGACTGTCGATATTCCATCACAAACACAGTCCCTTTGACTGTTCAGAGATGTCACTTAACCCGCCCAAAGATGTAAACAACCATGCATGCGCAACGCCTTTTAGACGGAGGAGGTACAAGGTTCGTGTTGTCTCTAGTTCAACAATGCCTAGACGGTCAATACCGTAGTTCGATTGCGTCCGCACTGTTACTTTGTACCAGGAAGGGCTCTCAACAAGAGAAGTGTCAAGGCGCCTCGGAGTGAACCAAAGCTATGTTGTTCGGACATGGAGGAGATACAGAGAGACAGGAACTGTCGATGACATGCCTCCCTCAGGCCGCCCAAGAGCTACTACTACTGCAGTGAATACTACTGCAGTAAATGACCTTACCCTACGGTTTATGGCTCGGATAAACCCTGTCAACAACGCCACCATGTTGAATAACGCTTTTCGTGCAGCCGTGCAGCCACAGGACGTCGTGTTACGACTCAAACTGTGCGCAGTGGGTTGCATGATGCGCAATTTCACTCCTGACGTGCGTGGCGAGGTACATTTTGCAACCACGACACCATGCAGTGCGGTACAGATGGGCCCAACAACATCCCATTTGAACCACTCAGTATGGTTGAAATGGTTCAAATGGCTCTGAGCACTATGGGATTTAACATCTGAGGTCATCGGTCCTCTAGAACTTAGAACTACTTAAACCTAACTAGGCTAAGGACATCACACACATTCATGCCCGAGGCAGGATTCGAACCTGCGACCGTAGCGGTCACGCAGTTCCAGACTGAACCCCATCGAACATTTATTGGGACATAATCGAGAGATCAATTCATGCGCAAAATACTTTCGCATTTATGGACGGTTATAGAGGCAGCGTGGTTCAGTATTTCTGCGCCTAGAACCGCTCGGCCAATCCGGCCGGCTCGCTCAGGATTGGCATCACGTTCTAATCACCGGTGAGTGTCACATATACGTTCAACCAGACAATCGTCGGAGAAGTGTTTGGAGGCAAACCGTTCAGGCTGAACGCCTTAGACACAGTGTCCAGCGAGTGCAGCAAGCTGGAGGTTCCCTGCCGTTTTGGGGTGGCATTATGTGGGGCCGACGTACGCTGCTGGTGGTCATGGAAGGCGCAATAGCGGCTGTACAATACGTGAATGCCATCCTCCGAGCGATAGTGCAACCATATCGGCAGCATATTGGCGAGGCATTCGTCTGCATGGACAACAGTTCGCGCTTCCATCTTGCACATCTTGTGAATGACTTCCTTCAGGATAACGACATCGCTCGACTAGAGTGGCCAGCATGTTCTCCAGACATGAACCCTATCGAGTATGCCTGGGATAAATTGAAAAGGGCTGTTTAGGGACGACGTGAGCCACCAACCACTCTGAGGGATCTAAGCCGAATCTCCTTTGAGGAGTGGGACAGTCTGGACCAACAGTGCCTTTATGAAATTGTGGATAGTATGCCACGACGAATACAGGCATGCATCAATGCAAGAGGACGTGATCCTGGGTATTAGAAGTACCGGTGTGTACAGCAATCTGGACCACCGCCTCTGAAGGTCTCTCTCTGTGGTAGTACATGCAATATGTGGTTTTCATGAGCAATAATAATGGCGGAAATTATGTTTATGTTGATCTCTATTCCAATTTTCTGTACAGGTTCCGAAACTCTCACAACCGAAGTGATGACATTTTTTTATGTTTGTATGTGGAACACCAATTAGGGACACAACACGTTGTCATCGACCGAGGTTGCGCAACTGTAAGAACACGGGATTCTCATTCTGAAGGCACGATTTTCAGGTCCCTGCGAGACTATTATCCGTTAGTCGTTTCAGACGCTGCTTTCTCATTCCTCAACTTTAGCTAGCGGTCTAAAGTGTATGGTTAGCTGAGGAAAAACTGAAAAATGTAAATCATGTGACTGTAAGTTAGGGACCTAAATTGGATTAGGTAAACATTACTCTCAGCCATCTTTGCTGATGAGCTTCAGATATCTCGCCATTATTGGCAACCCTAAGAGCCAGTTAAAATTATTGATCATTACCACAGACATGTAACGATTTTGAGGAATAAATGCTCGTACAAGAACCTGACACTACTTACATAGGGAAACGGTTAAAGTTTTAACTTACGAATTGCGTCTGAAATCCTCCGTTTAGGTGAAAAGCCGGCCGAAGTGGCCGTGCGGATAAAGGCGCTGCAGTCTGGAACCGCAAGACCGCTACGGTCGCAGGTTCGAATCCTGCCTCGGGCATGGATGTTTGTGATATCCTTAGGTTAGTTAGGTTTAACTAGTTCTAAGTTCTAGGGGACTAATGACCTCAGCAGTTGAGTCCCATAGTGCTCATAGCCATTTGAACCATTTTTTTTTAGGTGAAGAGGTAGGATATAGGTGACCCGGTTTTTGTGATCGACTGTCCAACGAATAGTCTGAGCTCTCACGGTTCAGTGGATGGCCGTGGCATATCTCCACAATTACGCAATAAATGGAGTGTGTAAAAGCAGAAAAATTTCTTTACCTGATAACAAAATTTATGAAACAGAAGATTTTAATACCTTATTTGCAGAAAGGAATTAATATTACCGAATCTCAGAAATGTGAAAAAGCGTATCACCCCGGCAGATGTCAACAAACTACTGACTACAATTTTATACGATGGCAGAAAACTCAGAAGCTTCAGGATAATTATCGATCCTACTGCAGAAAAAGGCACCAGAGTAGGAAGTCGGAAAGAAAAAATGAAAAATTCAGGATAACTTTACGAAACACTTGTACAATAAAGATTCTCGAGTGGAATGAAATATTTTAGATTGCGGGTTGGATTAATTACTGACCAAACGAGTAACGTAAAACACCAACAAAAACTGCGTAAAACTGGAAAAACATAGAAAATCTCAAAAGAGGATATACGCGCGTTGTAAACATAGCTTATCAATTGATGTATCCTTCGTGATTAAAAGTAAGGAAGACTTGAAATAACAGTTGACTGCCGTCAACGAATCAGTACAAGGTATTCGGTTAAATACAAACGACATAATAAACGTCGATGGAAACTAGAATACCGACTTAATATAAAAATTTTAGAAAATTTTTAAGGAGGTTTCAGAGAATTCTCATGTCTAAGAATCTATACAGTCGGCCGCAGTGACCGAGCGGTTCTAGGCGCTTCAGTCTGAAACCACGCGACCGCTACGGTCGCAGGTTCGAATCCTGCCTCGGGCATGGATGTGTGTGATGTCCTTAGGTTAGTTAGGTTAAGTAGTTCTAAGTTCTAGGGGACTGATGACGTCAGATGCTATGTCCCATAGAGCTCAGAGCCATTTGAACCATTTGTTCGATACAGACAGAAGATCGGAAATATTCAAACTGTCGTTCTATTGAAAACATGTTGTAAATGAAGTGAAAACACAAACTAGTATTAGGAAGAAAGTTTTGAGGAGAAAACAAAGAACACTCATATCATAGAAAAGCCAGTGGACATGCCAATGGCTCTTGATAATGCAAGAAATAGTGGATAGGTGGCACTTTACAGGAGGAGAAGAATAGGAATTATTGGATGTGTTTACCAAGGGTATGCGAGAGGGTCTGCAACCACCTAGATCCTGAAGAAGGGACTGGGAAAATCGTGATAATACGCACTGGGGGCACCATTATTTGACCAGACGGCCTACATAGACGTACACACAATGTTGCTGGACAGCTAGGGGATTGCGGGTATTTGTACAAGAAATGTGCTGGTCTCGGGTAGTAGGCTGCAGACGCCGAAGAAACTCGAACCACCGACAACACTGCAAAGTTTTCAGCAATGGACTTTCATTTCGAATGTGAATGTGACATTTAGCAAGCGAAGAGGGCATCCGCGGAGCATCACAAGCTTGTATCGAATAATTTGTTTGACGAAACAATGAACCTGCACTAGCTAATACGTTGTTTGACACGCGGGTAGTAAGGTGTACAGAATTCAGAAGGCGAGCCTATTCTAGTGTGAGAGGTTCCACTCTTAGGCTTGGGAAGAGCGCTACTAGACTGAGGTATGACAATTAAACTACTTTCCGGAAACAGCTCAATGCTTAGTTTTTGAGCGCAATTTTGCCGCGAGCGTGTAGACACTATTGAACGTGCTGTCAAGCTGCTAATGTTGAGATGTTCGCACAGTCAGAGCAATACCGATGACTAAGGAAAACCGATGCTGTTACTACAATAGTGACCATTTTCTCCATTCAGTTTGATCATATTCATCTTGAGGTTGAATCCCTTGTGTCCGGGTTTGCTTTCAAATAAACAAAGACAGTCACAAAAACTGCAGCGTTTGGTAACTAGGTACATATAAAAAAACATGATTGTTTTCAAATGTATGAATACTCTCTTAAAAACTCAAATTTACATACACTGGTGCAAAATAAAAAACGACACAAAAAATTATTAATGTAGAACAATGGAATTTCGCGATTACATTAATCTAGGTAACACATAGAAGTGATTGAAATTGCCATATCAGCTGTTAATGTAAGCGCGACATAAGCCATTGCAAATGTACAGGGCTATCACAAATGATTGAAGCGATTTCATAAATTCACTGTAGCTCCATTCATTGACATATGGTCACGACACACTACAGATACGTAGAAAAACTCATAAAGTTTTGTTCGGCTGAAGCCGCACTTCAGGTTTCTGCCGCCAGAGCGTTCGAGAGCGCAGTGAGACAAAATGGCAACAGGAGCCGAGAAAGCGTATGTCGTGCTTGAAATGCACTCACATCAGTCAGTCATAACAGTGCAACGACACTTCAGGACGAAGTTCAACAAAGATCCACCAACTGCTAACTCCATTCGGCGATGGTATGCGCATTTTAAAGCTTCTGGATGCCTCTGTAAGGGGAAATCAACGGGTCGGCCTGCAGTGAGCGAAGAAACGGTTGAACGCGTGCGGGCAAGTTTCACGCGTAGCCCGCGGAAGTCGACGAATAAAGCAAGCAGGGAACTAAACGTACCACAGGCGACGGTTTGGAAAATCTTACGGAAAAGGCTAAAGCAGAAGCCTTACCGTTTACAATTGCTACAAGCCCTGACACCCGATGACAAAGTCAAACGCTTTGAATTTTCGACGCAGTGCAACAGCTCATGGAAGAGGATGCGTTCAGTGCGAAACTTGTTTTCAGTGATGAAGCAACATTTTTTCTTAATGGTGAAGTGAACAGACACAATGTGCGAATCTGGGCGGTAGAGAATCCTCACACATTCGTGCAGCAAATTCGCAATTCACCAAAAGTTAGCGTGTTTTATGCAATCTTACGGTTTAAAGTTTACGGCCCCTTTTTCTTCTGCGAAAAAAAACGTTACAGGACACGTGTATCTGGACATGCTGGAAAATTGGCTCATACCACAACTGGAGGCCGACAGCGCCGACTTCATCTTTCAACAGGATGGTCCTCCACCGCACTTCCATCATGATGTTCGGCATTTCTTAAATAGGAGATTGGAAAACCGATGGATCGGTCGTGGTGGAGATCATGATCAGCAATTCATGTCATGGCCTCCACGCTCTCCTGACTTAACCCCATGCGATTTCTTTCTGTGGGGTTATGTGAAAGATTCAGTGTTTAAACCTCCTCTACCAAGAAACGTGCCAGAACTGCGAGCTCGCATCAACGATGCTTTCAAACTCATTGATGGGGACATGCTGCGCCGAGTGTGGGAGGAACTCGATTATCGGCTTGATGTCTGCCGAATCACTAAAGGCGCACATATCGAACATTTGTGAATGCCTAAAAAAACTTTTAGAGTTTTTGTATGTGTGTGCAAAGCATTGTGAAAATATCTCAAATAATAAATTGCAGAGCTGTGAAATCGCTTCAATCATTTGTAATAACCCTGTAGAATGCTAGTACATTCCCGAATGTTGAGTGGAAGCATGCAAAAGTGGTTGCTTTTCTTGCGCAGGTGATGGATCTCTGCTTGCAGGATGGACTTCCATGCCTGTTGCGCTTGGTCGATCAACACAAGGACTGTTAACGCTGGTTTTGGATGACGCTGGAGTTGTGGTCCGACGATGTCCCGTTTGTGATCGATAGTACACAGATCTGGTGAGCGACCAGGCAAGACAACATGTCGACGTTCTGTAGAGCATGTTGGGTTATAGCAGGGGTAGGTGGGCGAATTTTAACCAATTGGAAACACTCCCTGGTAGGCTGATCATGAATGGCACTACAACACGTCGAATCACCGTACTGACGTACAGATTTGCAGGACGGGTCCGCGGGATAAGGTGTCATGCGAAATCGCATCCAAGACCACAACTCCAGATGTAGTTCGAGTGTATCTAGCTCGCAGACAGGTTGTTTCCCCTCAACCGGCCTCCTCTTGGCATCGGCGTTGAACCACCTTTCCTCTGAAAACACCAGACCTCCACCCTGCCCTCCAATGAGCTCTCGCTTGCCACCACGGAAGTCACAAATGGCAGTGATTTGGAATCAGAGGAATGTACATTAGAGTGCGTCTGGCTCGGAGCTGTCCTTGAAGTAATCGGTATGTAACAGTTCGCTGTATCACTGTGGTGCCACCTACAGTTCAGAATGTCGCTGCATATGAATTACGATGCGCAACAGTCACACGTTTCCCTCTCGGTAGTGGCCGTCCGCTGCCCAGTCTTCTTGCGACCATACATTCGCGTGACCATCGCTGCCAGCACTCAAGCACAGTGGCTACATTTCGCGAGTCTTTCTGTAGTATCGGAGAGGGCACATCCAGCTTCTCGTAGCCCTATTACACAACCTCTTTCAAACTCTGTGGGGTGTTAACGACGGCGTCTCTTGACTAACATCAACTCATCATGTCCATCTCTAAGGTAACTAACACCCAAGACGTTACGACATGTTTCCTCACAGTGGCTCTACTAGTGCCACTCTTATACGACTGGCATGAAATTTCAATAGACACCGTCTTTCGGATGTAGAGAAACGCCTAGCAACTTTCGTTTATGTCGCACAACTCCTTCCTAATGTTGTGCTTTTTGTCTCGTAAGTCTATACAGGATGTTACAAAAAGGTACGGCCAAACTTTCAGGAAACATTCCTCACACACAAATGAAGAAAAGATGTTATGTGGACATGTGTCTGGAAACGCTTAATTTACATGTTAGAGTTCATTTTACTTTCGTCAGTATGTACTGTACTTCCTCGATTCACCGCCAGTTGGCCCAATTGAAGGAAGGTAATGTTGACTTCGGTGCTTGTGTTGACATGCGGTTCATGCACGATGGAGCTCCTGCACATTTCAGGCGAAGTGTTCGTACGCTTCTCAACAACAGATTCGGTGACTGATGGATTGGTAGAGGCGGACCAATTCCATGGCCTCCACGCTCTCCTGACCTCAACCCTCTTGACTTTCATATACGGGGGCATTTGAAAGCTCTTGTCTACGCAACCCCGGTACCAAATGTAGAGACTCTTCGTGCTCGTGGACGGCTGTGATACAATACGCCATTCTCCAGGGGTGCATCAGCGCATCAGGGATTCCATACGACGGAGGGTGGATGCATATATCCTCGCTAACGGAGGACATTTTGAACATTTCCTGTAACAAAGTGTTTGAAGTCACGCTGGTACGTTCTGTTGCTGTGTGTTTCCATTCCATGATTAATGCGATTTGAAGAGAAGTAATAAAATGAGCTCTAACATGGAACGTAAGCGTTTCCGGACACATGTCCACATAACATATTTTCTTTCTTTGTGGGTGAGGAATGTTTCCTGAAAGTTTGGCCGTACCTTTTTGTAACTCCCTGTATACCAAAGAGAGAGAGAGGGAGACAATGCACACGAGATAAAGACTGTCAACGTTGACTATAACAAATACAAAGTAAATACGCAAAGGGTAAGCCTATACAGCCTCCGTCGACGTCTCCCTGGTGACGGCCTTAGGCACGCCCGCTGGCCGTAGCCCCTGTTAACCAGAACGACCGCTGTGAGAGGATGCGCGCCGCTCCCCGGGCGGCACTTAGCCGCTGTTGGAGGTATGTCCCGGCAGGACGTGCCTGCGCTATGGCTGGGCAGGGCGGGGCTTTCACGCTAATGACGGCGTTCCGCATCCCGATAAGGAAAGCCGATGCACCACGCCTCCCTCCAGAGAAAGAAAGAGGGAGAAAGAGAGAGAGAGAGAGAGAGAGAGAGAGAGAGAGAGAGAGTGCTTGACGCTAGAGGAGTCAAAGTCTCCAGACCTTTCCTGGGTTTGGGCTGCTTGCTGTTACACCCACCAAGTGGTTCTGATGGCCCTGCGATCTTAAATAAGTGTTTCGTTACTCGTTACGTGTACTCCTGCTTCAAATATATTCCTGAAGACGGGTGTCTATGCAGCATAGTGCCAACAATTAGTTTTATTCGTGAGAGCATGGATTATTTTTGTTCGTTAACATTGCATTCATACGGTATTTTTATATTTTGTCACATATCATTTCTGAGTTAGAGATTATTGCCCTGAATATAATTTTCAGTACAGCTGATGTGGAGCAAGAATTGCTATGTGTGACCCAAAGAAAACCGCGGTTTCCTCCGCGCTTTTGTTAGGTCGCTTTCTTGTTTCTTTGATTTTAAATCAACTTTCTGATGAGCAAGAGACTCCAAATTTTAACCGTTGGTCAGAACTGGATGGCAATCAAACATTAACACGGTTATAAAATTATCTCGAGCTTTCAGCTGCGCCAAGTGGTTCAAAATCAATGAGCTTTCAGTCGAGTGCTCCTCGGCCATTGTCAAGTGGTGACTGTCTTTCGGTTGCTGCTACCATTCTTATACAGCCACTCTGCCTTCTATGACGTTGCTGGTGCTCCCTCCAGAGCCATATAAGGTAGTGTTTTAGTTGCGCCCCTGGTTCAATCTTCCAGTGGCCTGGTTCCAAGCTGCAGGCGCCGTCTTTATTGAAGGTGTCGCCGATCGCTTCTTTTAGTACGCTATCCCAGAAACTGTTAGTCCATGTAACGAAAGGTGTCTCTCTGAATGAAATGTAATGTCCGTTTAGTTGAACATGCCTTGACGCCGCTGAATTGTCAGGATACCGGAGGCTAAAGAGTCTCTCGTGTTTTACACGGCGCTGTTCGCTTTTGGACGTCTGTTAACTGTTTCTTTTATGACTTGTGCATGAGGGTGATGGGTTACTTAACAACATTGTGACAAGTTATGAGAGCTGCGTTCGCCATTGTAACACCGACAACAAGAGAGCCTTCATGAAGTTCTGCCACAAAGGATCGCAGTTGTCAAAACTTTAAGATCCTCCCATAATTCGGAAAAGACGTGTTTATACAGTTCTAAAATTTTCAAGGCGTGGTGCATTTGGAATTCATGCCTGAAAACACCATTATAAACTCTGCAAGGTGCTACGAAGCCCTCATAAATCTGAAATCATGAATTCAAAGAGTTCGTCCAGACACGGAGCACCATCTCTTCCGGCATGACAATGCCAGATCACACGAGTGCGCTGCGAAATCGGCAGCAATCCGGTGTTTTTAGATCACTATCAACGATATTGAATTTAATTGATGAAAGGAGAAAATATAAAAATGCAGTAAATGAAGCAGGCAAAAAGGAATACAAACGTCTCAAAAATGAGATTGACAGGAAGTGCAAAATGGCTAAGCAGGGATGGCTAAAGGACAAATTTAAGGATGCAGAGGCTTATCTCACTAGGGGTAAGATAGATACTGCCTACATGAAAATTAAAGAGACCTTTGCAGAGAAGAGAACCACTTGTATGAATATCAAGAGCTCACACGGAAACTCAGGTCAAAGCAAAGACGGGAAAGGTGGGAGGAGTATATAGAGAGTCTACACAAGGGCGATGTACTTGAGGACAATGTTATGGAAATGGAAGAGGATGTAGATGAAGATGAAATGGGAGATATGATACTGCGTGAAGAGTTTGACAGAGCACTGAAAGACCTGAGTCGAAACAACGCCCCGTGACTAGACAACATTCCATTAGATCTACTGACGGCTTTCGGAGAGCCAGTCCTGACAAAACTCTACCATCTGGTGAGCAAGATGTATCAGACAGGCGAAATACCCTCAGACTTCAAGAAGAACATAATAATTCAAATCCCAAAGAAAGCAGGTGCTGACAGATGTGAAAATTACCGAACTATCAGTTTAATAAGTCACGGATGCAAAATACTAACGCAAATTCTTTACAGACGAATGGAAAAACTGGTAGAAGCCGACTTCGGGGAAAATCAGTTT
Organism: Schistocerca cancellata; assembly: GCF_023864275.1. Lineage (NCBI taxonomy): Eukaryota > Metazoa > Arthropoda > Insecta > Orthoptera > Acrididae > Schistocerca > Schistocerca cancellata. The sequence continues at coordinate 617,054,170 of NC_064626.1, read as the reverse complement.
GGATTCCGTAGAAATATGGGAACACGTGAGACAATACTGACCCTACGACTTATATTAGAAGTTAGATTAAGAAAAGGCAAAACTACGTTTCTAGCATTTGTAGACTTAGAGAAAGCGTTTGACAATGTTGACTGGAATACTCTCTTTCAAATTCTGTAGGTGGCAGGGGTAAAATACAGGGAGCGAAAGGCTATTTACAATTTGTACAGAAACCAGATGGCAGTTATAAGAGTCGAGGGACATGAAAGGGAAGCAGTGGTTGGGAAGGGAGTAAGACAGGGTTGTAGCCTGCCCCTGATGTTATTCAATCTGTATATTGAGCAAGCAGTAAAGGAAACAAGAGAAAAATTCGGAGTAGGTATTAAAATCCATGGAGAAGAAGTAAAAACTTTGAGGTTCACCGAAGAGATTGTAATTCTGTCAGAGACAGCAAAGGACTTGGAAGAGAAGTTGAACGGAATGGATAGTGTCTTGAAAGGAGGATATGAGATGAACATCAACAAAAGCAAAACGAGGATAGTGGAATGTAGTCGAATTAAGTCGGGTGATGCTGAACGAATTAGAGTAGGAAAGAGATATTAAAGTAGTAAAGGAGTTTTGCTATTTGGGGAGCAAAATAACTGATGATGGTCGAAGTAGAGAAGATATAAAATGCAGACTGGCAATGGCAAGGAAAGAATTTCTGAAGAAGAGATATTTGTTAACCTCAAGTATAGATTTAAGTGTCAGGAAATCATTTATGAAAGTATTTGTATGGAGTGTAGCCATGTATGGAAGTGAAACATGGACGGTAATTAGTTTGGACAAGAAGAGAACAGAAGCTTTTGAAACGTGGTGCTACAGAAGAATGCTGAAGATTAGATGGGTAGATCACATAACTAATGAGGAGGTATTGAATAGAATTGGGGAGGAGTTTGTGGCACAACTTGACTAGAAGAAGGGATCGGTTGGTAGGACATGTTCTCAGTCATCAAGGGATCACAAATTTAGCATTGGAGGGCAGCGTGGAGGGTAAAAATCGTAGAGGGAGACCAAGAGATGAATACTCTAAACAGATACAGAAGGATGTAGGTTGCAATAGGTACTGGGAGATGAAGAAGCTTGCACAGGATAGAGTAGCATGGAGAGCTGCATCAAACCAGTCTCTAGACTGAAGACCACAACAACAACATCAACGATCATCCTGTTTAAAGTCCAGATTGGGCCCCATCCATTTTTTTCCAAAAGTTAAAGAACACCTTCGAGGACTCTATTTTGATAGTCATGGAGCGGTACAAGCAGCGTCAGTCAACAATGTCAAACATTCTACAGTAACAGTATCAACAACTTGTTCTCTCTGTTGGAGACATGTGTTCGTCGTCAGGGTGACTATGTTGAGAAATAAATATGTAGACATGAAGAATGGAGATGTAGAATGTTAATTAAGTTAGTTTTAGTAAGAGACCTTTAAGAGTTTTCACATAAAAAATTCGGAGGCAATACATTTCAGCACGCCCTAGTACATTGTACGCCGGTAACACCAGTAAATGGGTGCTTGACTGAGTGGCATTTGTAGACAGTTTTCTCTCTCTTTCAACTGGTGTAATAATGTTACTCTATCTACTATAGCTACTATAGTTATGTCATTATAGCTACTTGAGACGAGGTTAGTATTAAATAATATGCTATACTAGTAATATCGAATTGTATAAATGCCATACAAAGTAATTACTAATATTGTGACAGTGTAAAACGAAATACTATCTTTACAATAGTACAACTGCAGACGTAATATCGTTACACAAATAACTGTAGCAAAGTTACGAGATATTAACAGGGAAAAATGCGAAATTTAGGAGGAGATTTCTCAACAGATATTCTAGATCAAAATGAAGTCAGCTATGTAATCGACATGCAGTGTGGGAATAGCTTCTGATAATAAAAAATAGTGATAAAAATGAGTACCCAGTAGCTCCTTATGACTACGTGGTCTGTAACAGCATCTTTGTAAACGGTCTCATGTGTAAGCTTTCGCCAGCCGCTGTGGCAGGGCGGTTGTAGGCGCTTCAGTCCGGCACCGCACTGCTGCTGCGGTCGCAGGTTCGAATCCTGCCTCGGGCATGGATATGTGTGATGTCCTTTGTTTAGTTAGGCTTAAGTAGTTATAAGTATATGGGACTGATGACCTCAGATGTTAAGTCCCATAGTGCTTAGAGCCATTTGAACCATTTTTCTAAGCTTTCGGGCCCAGCTCTGTTTCGGACTGCCTAATCTTCTTTTAACTTTCTGATAGTCCGAGGTTAAAGAGAAAATCTTGTTACTCGAAGAGAGCGAACATGATGTTGATGGCCAGCTCCCAAGAACTCATCTAGGAAGCTAACTACAATTGCAGGATTATAATCTCACGCCTCTTACCTAGGGAACAAGTGAAAACGTCTGAAAATAAACGAGATCCAGAATGCAGTTTTAATTCATGAAGAGGTTTTAGAACACTTTAGTTATCTATTCGTGCCCCAAACGTTTATAATCTGCAGTATGAGGAAGCTGACAGATCCTAAACTAAGGACATAGAGATAAGGAATTAACGGATAGAAAGGAAAATTCCCCGCTCGGGATTATCCCAGCGGTCTCAGGCGCTGCAGTCATGGACTGTGCGGCTCGTCCTGGCGGAGGTTCGAGTCCTCCTTCGGGCATAAGTGGGTGTGTTTGTCCTTAGGATAATTTAGGTTAAGTAGTGTGTAAGCTAAACGGACTGATGACCTTAGCAGTAAGTCTCTTATGATTTCACACACACACACACACACACACACGCAAAGGAAAATTCAGTTTTTTTGTTGATATAAATAACATGCACCTTATAGCGACACCTTAAACTCGTACCAACTCTTACATGCAACCACTGTGAGTCTCAGTGTTTGCAATACAATACAATACATTAACACGGTTGAATTTTTCGAGTTTTTGTGATCTTCAGTCCGAAGAACGGTTTGCTATAAATGTCTTCATCGTTGCATAATTAAAGGATAACTACTGCATAACTACTGAATGTGCTTACTGTAATCAATATTTGATCTACAATTTGTAACTCACCCCACGCACACTCTTTCATCCATTCCATACTCCTTAATGTGGCAGAATGTGTCCTGTCAATGGATCCCTTATTTCAGTTAAGTTGTGCCACAACTCTCTTTCCTCGTCAATTCGATTTCATAGCTGTTCATTACTTATTCGAGCTAACAAAGTAATTGTCAGCAGTCTGCTGTATCACCACATTTCAAAGGACTTTTATCATCGTAGGGATCTCGTTGCTGCTCCACGCTGTATTCTTAGAAGTGTTCGTTTACCGGCGACAAGTTGATGGTGTTACTTTGGCAGCTAAGTAACAGCCACATGGTTGCCTCCTGTAGAAAGTATTGTGAGAGGGGAAATTGTCCAGTGCAGTCTGTCTTTACAGATTGAGGGTGTGTTGCAAGAGCAGCGACGGTGACTCAGGACGTTATCGTTCAACATTCATCCGTTAGATGAAAAAGTGACATCATTGTTATAATTCACTCTAAATTCATTGACAGAGTTCACCTATTAAACACCCGCAGTATAATCGCCCAGAATATCGATCAACCTCCCCCACACAGATGGAAAGGGGTCGTACACCATCAGCGTGCGTGTCTCTGTCGACGTCTCGCAAACACCAGCCAATGGCACAGTTGATGTCTTCTCTTGTAGTGTAGCGTAATGCACGAAGAGGTTCTTTCGTTTTGGCGAACAGGTTGTAACTGTACGGGATCGCAGCGAGTGATTCAGCCGGATGTTCCGGTATTTCCCAACCCCACGTACGCAAGAGCTCCATCGCGGGTTCGTCACCTGCCGTCGTGCAGTGTCATGAAAGATGTTGACCTAAAGTGTCAGAAGATGCCGTCGCTTTTCTTCTCAATGCGCGACTAAGGTGATCTCGCTGGGAATTACAGTAATAGGCTCCAGTGGCCGTCTGCACCTTTGAAAACAAACGGATATCGTAAGGGACAATAATCATCTCTCTGGTAATAGCTGATTCAAGGCGCACGTTGTGTGGGCGAGGAGAACCAGCGGGTTTCTATTCATTAGACCGCAGATCCTGAATTACCCTGCCATCCCGAAACACTTTCACCCATTTCGCCACAGTACGATACGGCAATGTGGCACCACAACACAACTCACACACTCCCTGAAAACGTTTTTGTACATCCCGAGAACGAGCCGCTTCTCTCTTGATCCATTCACGCTGGTCATGTTTCCTGAGCATAGTGTCAGGGCGGTTTAAGTGCCTTCTTCTCACACTTTCAGATGGTACACACTGTTGTCACCCCCGGCCGCTGTGGTCGAACGGTTCTAGGAGCATCAGTCCGCCGGAACCGCGTTGCTGCTACGGTCGCAGGTTCGTATCCTGCCTCGGGCGTGGGTGTGTGTGATGTCCTTAGGCTAGTTAGGTTTAAGTAGTTCTAAGTCTAGCGGACTGATGACCTCAGATGTTAAGTCCCATAGTGCTTAGAGCCATTTGAACCATTTTTTTGTTGTTGTCGCCGTCGACGCTCACTGCACCTGTTCAGCTGACATCCTGCTATCAGCTACAGACAGCAAGCACGCCATTTCACGCACGTCCCTCAAGTTGCGGCAGCGTTGCAACTCCTTTTTATCCATCCCTTGTAGATTTGAGGTGTGGCCACTGTGGTAGCTTAGTCCTGCAGAATCTGTCCTTCTACGGATGCAAAATGGAATAAATTACATAACCGTGTCACATGACAGAGGAACTCACGTTCATGCCTGTGGTTTCATTCTTTTGTCTAAAGCAGTGAGCCAAACTCAGAGAAATTAATTTTTAAATCACAGACACAACATTATGTCTTCAACAAATTCAATGAAAAGAGGCTAACTATGGGTAGAGATGTGTGTCCTCTACGTAACAAATGAATATTTATACCCAAAATCTAATAAACAGCGAGTAAACTATGTACGTTCCTCTCAATATAAAATTTAGCACACTTTTTCCGCATGTAATGATTCTGGGAGATTGGTAGAAGTTGTCGGGTCATGATTTTTATCTCTTCCAGCCGTTGCCCGGTTAATTCTTACAGATGTGTCTGCTACTAAAAACATGACGGGTACTACATTAAAAACAAGAAAATGAAAAATATGAAAATGAAAAAATTTATTACTGGATGACAACCACATACCCAAATAGGTTTAGCCGATGGTGTTATAGGACAGTCTTTCCCCAAATCGCTCTGTACTCTGATTAATAACCGACTATTCAATTTAGACTGCCAGTGGAGTTTATATTACAAATGATGCATGAAAGCATGTGTGTAAATGAAATAAACGTTGAAACAAGTTATCACAGTGCATACCCAATTAGAGGACAACAGACAGATCCCAGAGGAAGGGTTAGGGAAAACCATAAAACATCATTTGTTATTAAGTACTCCCCTCTAAAAACGTATTAATCCACAAGAAATGCGTTCCTAAAATGGGTATGAGGCACAACCATCATTGCTTTTTTTCTATTTAAAATGGAAAAAGTATTAAAGAACATTCTTAAGAAGAAGTATTATACTCCAAATACCAATGGCCAAATTATTTTGTCATGCTTCAAAATTTTAAAAGTATTGCTAAAGATCGAACACATTAAATATTAGTAAATTACATCTGACCAACCCTTCATCAGATAGGGACCCAAACCCACTGGCGGCTCAACAGACTCCAGGCGTCAACCTCTGGTCCTAGCACCCAATGACAACGAGGCAAGATGGAGTAAATTGACAGCTGAAACATGTACTGTAAATACGCTCTCAAACACTGAAGGGTAAATCAGAACCAAAGCCATTGGCTCGCCTCTGAAAGATATCAAATATCACCACAGTCTCGACAGATGCAAAACCCGATTTCAAAATTAATATCCACAAAACAAAATGTATCTTTATCCTTCTTATATGAATGCTCTTTACTAGCTTAAGTACTTCAACTGACCTTGTGTATTCCCCCCCCCCCCCCATATGTAATTTAACAGACGTAAGCGCCATTCCAGTATCATATAAAATATTTCACTTGTTCCGCTAGAGAGTAGTTTTGCTATCTAAGGAGGGAGAAGTATTACTGGCTGCAAGAACCAAGTTTCTTAAGTCCAGCACAGTGTCAAAATTAAATCTAAACTTGAAACTGAGCACATGCCGCAAGGCTTTAAAACCAAAATCACAAGGAAACAATAGTTTGAACTTTCACTTAAAATTGGGCGCCAGAGATTACAAAAAAATTGCTCTAAATAGATAGGGCGATGGGCGATTTTAATACTGGAGAATGTTGAATACATGACAGTGGCCCCATCAAATAATCGCCAGTTAAATGTATAATGGGGGAACGCAGCACAACTGAAGTAAAAATCCAAGCGAAAGGCAAGTGCCAAGCTGCTTCAAACAACTGCTGACAACCAAGTTTCCGGCGAACATTTAAAGTGACGAGAATGAGATTTTCACTCTGCAGCGGAGTGTGCGCTGATATGAGGTACTGGCAGAAGTAAAGCTGTGAGTACCGGGCGTGAGTCGTGCTTCGGTAGCTCAGTTGGTAGAGCACTTGCCCGCGAAAGGCAAAGGTCCCGAGTTCGAGTCTCGGTCGGGCACACAGTTTTAATCTGCCAGGAAGTTTCATATCAGCGCACACTCCGCTGCAGAGTGAAAATCTCATTCTGGAAACATCCCCCAGGCTGTGGCTAAGCCATGTCTCCGCAATATCCTTTCTTTCAGGAGTGCTAGTTCTGCAAGGTTCGCAGGAGAGCTTCTGTAAAGTTTGGAAGGTAGGAGACGAGGTACTGGCAGAAGTAAAGCTGTGAGTACCGGGCGTGAGTCGTGCTTCGGTAGCTCAGTTGGTAGAGCACTTGCCCGCGAAAGGCAAAGGTCCCGAGTTCGAGTCTCGGTCGGGCACACAGTTTTAATCTGCCAGGAAGTTTCATTTAAAGTGACGCTCACCAATAAACAAAACGAGGCACGACGTGGCTTTGTCATTGAGAAGAAAACCAGCGTTGACCGGTGTCCGGCAGAATCCCAAGATCAAGGCCTTCCCGAGCGACTAGGACAGCCCGATATGCGATATGTGGGCGTCACCAAATCGCACTAACTGTTACAGGAGGAACCCCGTAACAACGCGAACTAGCATAGCCAGGACAGGGGCAGCCTCGCCAAGCACGTCAAGTCAGTAGCCGCACAGCCCCGTACGGGAAACGCCGGCTCGCGACGCTCGCACCAGAAAATACGTAAGCAAGCGAAACTGGCCAGTTACTCCCCAAGAAGCACGTACGTTCCGCAGGACATCACTACCAACAACTGTCCGCATCGTATGTCTCCTCCTCCCTCGCCCCATTTCCTCCCTTCCTCCCAAGAGAGAGACCAGACACCCTCGAATCTCCAAAGAAAGTGCTGGACTCGCCGAGCGTAAGGCCGGTCGACCTTACAGGATGGCTCAAACACCAATGACTGAGATCAGTAAGTAATTAATTTCATTTCTATATTTCTATACGGCGATGAAAATTATGCACAGATTTTCTTTGAGTTGAGTCTATTGAGTGAAAAAGCGAGGGCCACAGGCGTAGAATAGTAAGCGAGTTTTAAAACTTTTGTTTTTTCTTCTGATGGATGGATGGATGGATGGATGGATGGAGAGGGTTGGATGGGCGCACGACGGGCAGGTCTTCAGCGCCCGCTCGGTAACAGATTGAGACGGGTGTCAAGAAAGTACTCAGAACAGTAAGATAAAACAGAACTTAAAACTCTTGTAACAAGCTTAGAAAAATATGTGACTACCCACACCGAAGCGGGGGACGGAGCATGTCGTCAGCAGTAGAACATGGACAACAAAGGAAGAAAGTGGTAGAGGGAGCTAAAACAATATAGCAGATGGAAGTGGCTGGCTGACCGCAAGGAAAAAAGGGAGGAGCCAGCCACTGTGCAATACACTAAAACCTCCAGCCTAAAAGTTTAGGCCAGAGTCCAGACACATTACAAAACTTTAAAACCCTAGACACACACGTCTCATCATTAACTAAAACACAGCGCAGATCACCATCAACTTTTGCTTCTGCCCTTGCATCACGGTATAAAATGCAGCCTGTTAATATGTGCCGGACAGAGATATGCACACCACAAGCATCACGAAACGGGGGATCCTCCCGCTGTAATGGAAAGCTATGTGTGAGAGGACAGTGCCCAATTCGAAGACGCGTGAGGGTCACTTTTTCCCGCCTGAGTAACCGGCAGGAGGAACTCCACGGCCGAGTTGTTGCCTTCACCAACCGCAGTTTTATTGGCCGTCGCCGCCAGCCATTCTTCCTCCCACAATTCCATGCACTTCTTGTGGAGTGCAGAAATGACAGACTGCAAGGGAATAGGACGCTGGACCACATTTTGGCTGAAACATAGAATTCCTGGGAGTGGTGCTGGAGGTCGAACTCAGCAATCTGTAAATTCGCATTGTGAGAAGCAGCGAATACAACAATTTTTAAAAAGATAGGGATCTGGAAGGGAACAAGAAAACCTAAGATACTCCGACTGAGAGGAATGTGCTTGCCTCAAAGGAGGTTAGCAGTAATTGATTCGTACGTTATGTAAGGGAGTATAGAATTGGCTTACCAAAATAATTTTTGTACAGGGCATGAAAACTCGCAAACGTCTATGTGCAAACAGAATGGAAGCCATTTTCTAAGTGCGAAAATTGAAAAAAATTACCTTAGTAGTTTGAAAACTGCTTTTCTGTACCCTAGGATGACTTCTGTGAACTAAAAACTGCACAGATGACGAGCACACTCCTTGCTCTTCTTCATTCCTTGCTTCATTTTCCAGTTTCAGCAACTTTCCTGTTTTCGTTGCCGCTTTGGTGAATCACCGTGCCCTTTTTTCTTGGAAGAGTTTACTCTGTCTTCTTTCTTGAAACATTGTATCATATATTGCCCCACAGGTATTGCAAGTCTCTCAGTAACTTTTAATCTATTCCATCATTTAAAGTAATCACAGATCGTTGTTTACATTACCCCTCTTCCATAAAAGCCAGTCTTTGAACTATGTTCCGAATTTTGGAATGGAATGTCTCATTAGCATTTCGATTTAATCCACTCATACACCTTTTTATTTCCTTACAAACTTAATTTGTATTAGTGAGCTCATTTCCATTATTTGCTGTAGATTGTGTAGGAATGAAATATTTTTCGCTTTTTTCATAGAACTTATTCTGTGCTTTAGATTATTAGCAGTCTGCTACAAATTATTACGTCTATTTCCATGAAAGCATGTCTTTCCCGTTCTATAAGATTCTTTGAGATTTCTCATTTCTAAATAAAAAAGAAGCACTTCAGAAATTATACTAAAACAGCTGTATAAATTACTCAAAACACTCAATGCTATATCAGAATTCAACTAAACAAACATTTCTAAAAATTGAACTTCGCGTAATACTGTAAGCACGAGAAATTTACAGTGACATTCTGCGATACTGAAGTACGAGAAATACATTTCAGAGTAAAAGTATCAAAAAACTAACAATACCTAATGGATGAAGTGGGCGTGAAATTTGCAAAGGCCGCACTACTCGCACCAAACGCCTTTCTATCTAAAATAATTAAAATATCCTGAGTTGTTTTGTTTTCATGTTCGTTTATTTACAAATTTCTGTCAAAATCTGAGTGTTTGAAAAGAAAGGATAACATGCCCCACAATAAAATTTTAGCAATAATTCTAGTTCAGTATATCTAGAAAACGTGCATTCAATAATTATGTAAAATTGTGATTCGGTGTCTTAAAAATTTTCCGAGATAATGGGTCACAAAATTCGGTAACTTAACATTGACGCATAGGACATACAATGTCCCCTTAAAATAAATTTATTTAATCGATGGGTTGTAAACTCCAAAAATCAAAGAGATTAAAACATCGTTGGTCTTGCAACTTTCGGTTCTCCATCAATTATTTGCTTTCGTTCTATGTGTAATGTGCTATTGTATTTTCTTAGATAATTGCTTACTGAACTTTTGCGTTTGTAAAATGTGCAATCGTTTTCTTTAATTCATAAAGTTCACTGCGTACCGCCTTATCTTCGTCGATTTTAAATTTTGTTCGTGGCGCAATCCATCGATAATGCTGCAATTCAAAATGGTGTTGGCCCACCCTTAGCCTTGATGACAGCTTCTACTCTCGCAGGCATACGTTCAATAGGGTGCTGGAAGGTTTCTAGGGAACAGCAGCCCATTGTTCACGCAGTGCTGCACTGAGGAGAGGTATCGATGACGGTCGGTGAGGCCCGGTACGAAGTCGGCGTTCCAAAACATGCCAAAGCTGTTCTGTAGGATTCAGGTCAGGACTCCGTGCAGACCAGTCCATCAGAAGGATGTCGTGTAACCACCCGCCACAGGCCATACCTTATTAACAGGTGCTCGATCGTGCTGAAAGATGCCATCGCCTTCTCAGAATTGCTCTTCAACAGTGGGAAGGAAGAAGGTGCTTAAAGCATCAATGTAGTCCTGTGCTGTGACAGTGCCACGCGAAACAACAAGGGGTGCAAGCCCCCTCCATGAAAAACAAGACCACACCTTAACCACCGCCTCCGCATTTTACTGTTCGCACTATACACGCTGGCAGATCACGTTAACCGGGCATTCGCCATACCCACACCCTGCCATCGGATCGCCACATTATGTACCGAGATTCGTCTCTTCGCATAACGTTCTTGCACTGTTCAGTCATCCAATGTTTACGTTCCTTACACCAAGCGAGGTGTCGTCTTGCATTTACCGGCTTGATTTGTGGCTTATGAGTAGCCGCTCGACCATGAAATCCAAGTTTTCTCACCTCCCGCCTAACTGTCGCAGTACTAGCAGTGGATCCTGATGCAATTTGGAATTCCTGTGTGATGGACTGGCTAGCTGTCTGCCTATCACACATTACGATCCTCTACAACTGTCGGCGGTCTGTTTCAGTCAACAGACGAGGTCGGCCTGTACGCTTTTGTGCTGTACGTGTCCCTTGACGTTTCCACTTCACTATCACATCGGAAACAGTGGACCTAGGGATGTTTAGGAACGTAGAAATCTCGCGAACAGACGTATGCATCAAATGACACCCAATCACCTGACTACGTTCGAAGTCTCACTCGTGGTGTCTAATGACTAATGAGGTCGCACATGGCAGTAGGTGGCTGCACAATGCACCTAATATGAAAAACGTATGTTTTTGTGGATCACATAGGTCTCTGCTGACATCTCCGCTACTCCCTTCTACTTGAATACTACTTTGCTGATGACGATGTACTAGGCTCCTACCAGCCTTGCGCTGGATGTACATGCTTGCTGTGTTGCGTTACGCATGCCATTCGAAATAATTGATCATTCATCCGGTTATGACATTTGAGAACATTTCTTTATCTGTATTTTAATTCCCTTGTTATCTAATGTTATTAATAAACACTTTGACAGCCTACGGTTTATTCATGTCAGGAATAAGCCAAAAGTCCTATGTGGTCATTGTGAAGTTCATATTGTTTCCCATTTCTGAAGCTAAGCGTTTAATTTGTGTCTGATTCGAAAATTACGATAACGGTAATAAAAATTTTAACTTTTAGTACAGCGTTACAAATTGAAGATGTTACTGTTGATGTTAAAAAGCTGTGAGTCTGCAAGTTCCATCGTTATTTGAATCGCCTCAGCTTAAACAGGTGGTACGCAGACTGACGTGGCAATCTCGCACGTGGACTCGCGTGCTGCATGCTAGGAAGTAAGGGAGCCCTTGCTGGTGTTACGTTAGTCACGCTTCCAGCCATAGCCTATACTTTACGAGAGAGGGGAAAAGGCGCGCTGTCTTCTGCGTGGTCACGCAACGTCGATAGCGAGTTCATTCCGCAGTTAATATGTGACTACTGCTGATACTCAACAAACGCCGTACTCTTGAAAGTACGTTTCCTGTCACGTTTGATGCAGTTCTACTCTTCGCAGAATCCTTCCTCTTACACTCCATGAAACGTCACATAAATTTCCAAAGAAGTTTATGTAGAATGAAACCCCTTCAGCAATCAGGTAACTACCAAGAACCGTAATCTTTCCCAATACATGTAATATTCAAGTAATGGTCAAGTGTTCTATCGTATTGATTTGATTTAATCTGTTCCACATTTATATATTCTCTTGTTTGTTTAATATTAGAGAGGAGAAAATGGCTTTTCACAATTCTCTCAGCCTAAAAGTCTGTTACAAGGTAAAAGCGACAACTTCTATCTGTAATACTCTCCATATTTCAAGCGGTTTGCTCCTTATATTATTATATATAATGATATTATATATAGTAACATACAATAATTATATAATTATGTAATTACTTAGCGCCCGCCACTTCACTAGCGTAGACCGTATGGCCTGCAGATATTTTTTTTGTTTTTATTTAATCGAATCTTTTATGTTGTTCACAAATTGTAACATCTTCTAAACTTTCCACATTAATTAATGGCATATAAGCATGGTCTTTTCCGAATTTCCTTCTGACTAAATTGCGATTCTCGTTAATGGAGTCCAAAGTTTTTGTTAATCACGCCTTTTGCGCTCTTGTAGGGATATTCTTTAACAACATTCATCCCGCAACACATATTTCTTTCTATCCAACGGCGAAGTGAATTACCAATTTTCATAAATTTAGATTTGCAATTTTTTAATGAAACAAAATATTTTCTAAAAAATTTTCATCGTCTATTGCACTCCCTTAGGGCTTTAATTTACAGGAACAGTGTAAAATGTATTTTTTTTATTTCTGAGTAGCCAAATATCAGTTGTAGTAGATGTAGCCTTAGTTCTTTAGCAATTATTTGAAAAAATGTTTCACCCACTATTTCACCCCCTTAGTGGTTGAATTTCCAAAAATGCTGAAGCATGTATTTTTTATTTTCTGACTGAGGAACCAAATACCCTTTCTCGTAGTTCTAGGTTCAAAATTCCCTTAAGAGTGTTTGGAACTGTCCATTCTTAAACGATGTTTACATTATAAGCTACACATCCTCTCAAAACTTTCAGTTTCTGTCCTCAGCGGTTTGTACTGGGAGATGATGAGTCAGTCAGGACATGGTCTTTCATATATAGAAATTAACGTACGGCTGGGAGGGGGGGGGGGGCGTAAAGAGTCTAAATAATTATTCAAGTGCAGAATATCCATATCATTAGATAATTATAAATTCGCACCACAAGAAAAAATATTTTCATGAGAATTAATACGTTCATTCTAACGTTATACATTCATTCCAGACTTACATTCATTTGTGGAAGTGGTCTTTATACTCTTTGCAAAACTTGAGATCCTATGTATGGAGATGAGTCATTCACACGTTAAATGCTTCTAATCTCTTAGGCAATCACATGAAATAGTAGTAGTAGTAACGATTTTAGTCATACATTGACTACCTTAACAAATTTACGTCAAATTCTTCCTGGTAGCATCACTAACATATGGCCGAAACCGGCTGTTGCTCTAATCATGTTCTCTGTGTTGAAATAAAAAGATGTATGGAATGCCTGGACGATATTTTTATTCTTGAAAAAGCTTCTCTTTTAGGCTACTCTGTGTTCGAGTGAACAGGAAAATTCCGCAGACCCACTAGTCCTGTTGTAATTTTGTTATTGGCTGACAAACGCGATACTGCTGGAGAGCTCTGTGCTACCGGGAGCGTGTCGTAATGGAGCACGCAAATTGGCTTTCGCTACAATGTAGGCTGTTTTACCTCAGTGCTCGCGCAGTGGCACTTAGTCATTACCGTTAACTGTATTATCTTTGAGAACAACATAGAAAACGCAAACCACCATTTGTTTTACGTTAGTCCTTACCTGTTTTGCTTTCTTCTGCATTGAACGTGAAATTATGACAGCGAAAGTAAGAAATCTAGCCTAGTGATCGATTGGGCAACTCACTCAAAAGAGTGGAACGGCGGCTCCCAGTGAGAGAACTCATCACTGCCCATCTGTCCGCAGAAAAAGAAATTCTCTCCACCATGGGCTCCACACTGCTATTTTCACAAATATTAAAACGTTAGCAGGCTTTCATTTGTGTAATTATCGTGAGTTACAAGCCACGTATGTTCAATATTTTTCGCGAGTTATCTCAGTTTGATCATGAGCTACACTTTACTTAATGATTTAAGCATTAACAGCAAGGTAAATATAGTCCGTAAGCACAAAATAATTTTGCTGTTCCTAAATTCTATCGTATCATAGAAGATTTGTATTTTGAACTTAGCTTGGAAGGATCAATTCGCACAAGATTATTTAGAGAACTGGTTACTGCAAGAAGACAGTCGTTGTGGTGTGCGCACTGTAAGACCTTCACTACACACCCCATCAGATTATTTGACTTGTCGCTCTAACGAAGTAGGCGAGTGTCAGCAATATGTCTCGTGGTCTTATCATGGCGTGTTTATCTTCTGCCGTTAGGTCAGACGATAGAAATGCCACTTGCACGCTTAGAGTAGCAGATTGACGGTGACCAACTTTAAACAGAACTTGATTAATTTTCACACACATTTATTAAAATAATAACAAGCATAAAAATTACTTAACTTGGTTCTGGATGCTATTTACAATTGACAATCTGAAGTTCCTTTGGTATTGGTACGTTAATCTTATTCTCACATATATCTCTGATACTTGACAAAAGTGTCTATACATTTATCTTCATGGCTATATACAGGAATATGGTAATCTTATTAGGCGCAGACTGAAACTTGACTATAGACTGGTACATACAAATGTAGAACTCGTACAGACTGGTACAGACTAATGCAGACTGGTACAGACTGGTGCAGAAAAATGCAGACTGACTAATCGGAGTCTGTACACTCGTTATAATACCTCGCGCATTCATGTATCACTGCGCGAATGTGATCCGTGAGGAGAATGGGTTCTACATTAGCAGCAATCTCATTGGCTGCGTTACATTTTAATACGCGGATTGGCGGAAGCAGAATTTGGCCCGTCTCTATGGCAGCGCCAACTTGTAGTGCAGAGACAGACGAGCACTGCGCCTGCGCTGTTGTGCTTAGTGGGGCGCGCTGTAGTGGGAAAGTTGTGTACGTGCTGACTAAGCGGAACTATGTACGCAACAGTCGTTAAAGTGAAAATATTTTGAAATGATATGTTGATAGTCCTTGGCCACAGTCTGTATTACATAATAGACATTGTCGGTCACAGACTTTGCACTTTGCCTCCCTGGCGACCAGTGCTTCCCACAGAACAACAGAGATTATGGAAATGCAATATGTCAGTCATCATTTGAAAATAGTGAGCATAAGAAAATTTGTCTCAAACATCTAATAATAAGATGAACACACATAACAATTGGCTGGTGAATTTATTAGCAGCCAACTTTAAGCATTATGACGTGCCAACCTGTAGTACAAATCCTGGATATTAATACCCTCTTCAGCTCTATTTAGTCTTTTATTATTGGATCACAACTGGTTTCGTGGCCACCTCTTCATGTGAACATCCATATAACCATAAATCCAGAAGGAACCCTGTGATAGGTACTTGTATGATAAATTATTTTGATATTTTAAATTTTTTACAAAAATAATAGAAACTTTTACATGAAAATATCAAACTTTTAATACTCATGTGACTAAAGTATTAGAGCGAAAAAGTCCGGAATCTTTTTACTAAACACTCGTTCTCCCTCAGAACAAAGCACCGCTAGAAGACGGTACGTCGTAGAATAACACATAACCTTGAGCCAGAATGAAAAACCGAAAAGTGATGCCACAAAGTGGAGGGATGTTCTACCTAGAGAAAATGGTCAGGTAAGCAGCTATTGGCGGAGAAACAGAACCGGAAAAGCGCACTTACTCCTGCTCCTATCTTTACCGAACCGTGTACAGGGGACGGGGACGCGGACGTGTTATCTCTCATACTGACGGCAAGAAAGGAAGTGGCTTGCCTCTAGGAAACTCGCGCATGCGCTAACGATGCCCGGGCTCGACCGAGTGACTGGTGGTATTTTGGGGATTACATGAGTGGTGAATGAAAACAAAGAATTCTGCAAGAAAAAGCTGTTATAGCTGGTCACAGCCCTTTGAGGGAGTTTTAAACTCACTTTTAATGTCTTCTTGGCAGTCAGTTTGGCTAGTCGACTTCCGGAATCTTACTACTTTGTGCTTTAATTGTTCCCCGCTAAGCCTCTTAACAGGGGGCAAGCAGGTGGTTTGGAGTGGTGAGGTGCCAGACCATGAATAAGCACAATTCGTAAGCAGGATATTTTTACAAACTATTGTATTACCCAGAAGTAGTTTGGCTTTCTTCAAAATAACAGAACTTCTCAACAAAGATTTATTAAAACAATGTTTTCCTTGAAAGCCGATTTCAACATTTGCTAAATGAATGGAACAACTTTTGCTCACTTCATTTTCAGACGATATTTATGGAATTATTAAGTAGTGAAGACGTTGGAACGACTAGTTGAATTCGTTAGATAACTCTTACTTCAGCGCAATTAAAGAAACGTTATTTCGTTAATAATTGAGTAAAACAGGCATATCCCTGAAATAGTTTGGTTCACAGGCATAGACATAAGCATTACACCAGGCAACATAATATGTTTCTTCTCAACATACCATTCGGAGCCTTGGAACAGAATTAACAATCTACAAATTAGTCAGGATAACGAATGATGCAGAACTGTAAGACAGAGAGAAACATGATTATAAAATGCATTTAAATCATTAGGACACCAATTTAGATGCCAAGTAACATTTGGCTACAAAAACAAAATGCAGGAAACGCCAGTATGCCACTGTTACACAACACAAGGCTTAATATATCAGATATGTACGGAAAATATTTAAAAGGTTGCAGCAGAACATGAATTAAATATAGTTGTTGTCAAGTGCAGCTAAAACTACGTTCAGCTTTGGTACTCCCTGAATTATCAGAATAACTTAAGGGACGAAAAAACAATGGTTATTAACGGCTCCCAGCTGGGGTAATAAGTTGAAATGTTAAACATAGCGCTAAAACGTTATCAACCAACCCGGAAGAAAGTAATATTGAGAAAATATTTATCGTCTCTGCTAGTCCTGGACTAACGGATTCATAGCCTTCGATTCGTTTGCTAAACTTAATTGACTCAGCCTAACTACTTCCTTCTCAGCGTCCGTCATCCATTTAATTAGGCGTCGACTGCACGAGACCCACCGGAAGCAGAACGCGCCAGCAAGAACTTTCTCAGTCGGCTACAACATATAGTAATATGGAATTTTAAGACGTCTAACACATCACCAGTCATAGTGTCACGATTCACTTAAGCGAACGACCCACTCGGCTAGAAAGGCCGGTCCGCTTCAATCGGCTTTGCGCCGATTGCTGTCTGGGGTGCAAAAAGGTACACACGTTCTCACCATTTACGAAAACATACACTGATACATACTGTCTATCCCACGAATTTGCACGTGTCATCTGTGCTAAGAAAGTTCGCAATAAAGTGGGATTTATGAGGTTAGGAATCAAAAACATCCTGAGAATATCTTTGAATTTACATGAGCCGCATTCAAGATGGTGGCGGTACTCTTCCTTGGTGTATTGTAGCAAGTGGTAGTCATCTTTATCTCAGAGACTAACCCCAGTCTGGAAACTGCGGCCTTAGGCGTATTTGTCTCTCTTTCCTCTTATGTCTTGCATCCACTGAGAAGCGCAACATCAGAACTGTCTGTCTGGTACTTTTATCTTTCCTGAGGCCAAACTGAACGTCAACGACCGTAACCTCAGTTTCATTTTCCATTCTGCTTTATACTACACACATCAGTAGAAGTTTTCATTACACCTCTGTTTCGAAATTAATAGTACAGCTAACGAAAACAGGCTGTGAGCCAGGCCTATCCATTCATTTGTAATGTGTGCATATTAACAAATGAGAAAATTCATTTGTGTAACGACAAAATCTACCGTTTCTCGTGTGGGATTTTACACAGCACACCTGAGTTACGTCAGTACGTTGTGGAACGTCCCCTTGCTATGAAGCATGCTCGAATCAATCGTGGCATGCCTTCGATGCCATCAGCAAGCCAGCCCGGAACCGAATTGTCCCACTCTTCAATAGTGATTCCACACAAGTCGTGCAGAGAATGTGGTCGTTATCGACGTCTAGAAACAGCTCATTGCAGTCGACCCACAAATGTTCGATTGCGTTCATTTCCGGGGAGCGGGCACGCAACGCCATTTACAGTGTTATATGCTAGCCATCAAATACGCACCTGCATTGCCCCCATGTAACTTCGTAACCCGCCTAAAGCGTGGGATGAAATATACCAATAGAATCATATTAATAGCGTGGTATGTGGTGAATTTATGTTTTCATTTTCCTATGTAAAATACATTTTTAATTAAAATCACAATAAAAACGTTTCGTAGAGACTTTTGCTAAAGGAGGCCATGGGGAAACGAAATCTGTTTATCATTTCTGTAAAACAAATGATATCGCATTTACACTGAACCGCCAAAGAAACTGGTATAGGCATGCGTATTCAAATACAGAGACACACTATGTGATCAAAAGTATCCGGACCCCCAAAAACATGCATATTTCATGAGGTACATTTTGCTGCCACCTACTGCCAGGTACTCCATATCAGCGACATCACTAGTCATTAGACATCGTGAGAAAGCAGAATGGGGCGCTCCGCGGAACTCACAGACTTCGAACATGGTCAGGTGATTGGGTGTCACTTGTGTCATACGCCTGTATGTGAGGTTTCCACAGTCCTAAACATCCTTAGGTCCGTTATTTCCGATGTGGCAGTGAAGTGGAAACGTGAAGGGACACGTACAGCACAAAAGCGTACAGGCAGACCTCGTCTGTTGACTGACAGCGACCGCCGACAGTTGAAGAGGTCCGTGCAATAGGCCGACATCTATCCAGTTAGGCAGGAGGTGAGAAAACTTGGACTTCATGGTCGAGCGGCTGCATGTAAGCCACACATCACGCAGCTAAATGCCAAGTGACACCTCGCTGGGTATAAGGAACGTAAACATTGGACGATTGAACAGTGGAAAAACGTTGTGTGTAGTGGCGAACCGATGCCTGGGTATGGGTATGGCGAATGCCCAGTGAACGTGATCTGCCGGCGTGTGTAGTGCCAAAAGTAAAATTCGGAGGCGGTGGTGTTACGGTGTGGTCGTGTTTTTCACAGAGGGGGCTTGCACTCCTTGTTGTTTTGCGTGGCACTATCACAGCACATTGATGCATTAAGCACCTTCTTGCTTCCCACTGTTGAAGAGCAGTTCGGTGCTGGCGATTGCATTTTTCAACACGAAAGAGCACTTGTTCAAAATGCAAGGCCCGTGGTGGAGTGGTTACACGACAATAACATCCCTGTGATGGACTGGCCTGCACGGAGTCCTGACCTGAATCCTACAGAACAGCTTTGGCATGTTTTGGAACGCCGACTTCGTGCCAGGCCTCGCCGACCGACATCGATACCTCTTCTCAGTGCAGCACTCCGTGAAGAATGGGCTGACATTCCCCGAGAAACCTTCAAGCACCTGATTGAACATATGCCTGCGAGAGTGGAAGCTGTCTTCAAGGCTAAGGGTGGGTCGACACCATATTGAATTCCAGTATTACCGATGGGCAGCGCTAAACCTCTTAAGTGATTTCCGTCCAGATGTCCGGATACTTTTGATCACATAGTGTATGTAAACAGGCACAATACAGCTTTGCAGTTTGCAACGCCTGTATAAGACACAAGTGTCTGATAGGTTACTGCTGCTGTAATTGCTGGTATCTTAAGCAAGTAATGTTATAGTCGGCGCACGTGCGATGGGGCACAGCATCCCCGAGCTAGCGACGAAGTGGGGCTTTTCCCGTTCGTCCATTTAACGTGTGTACCGTGAATATCAGGAATCTGACAAAACATTAAATCTCCACATCGCTGCGGCCAGTAAAAGATCCTGCAAGAAACGGACCAACGACGACTAAAGAGAATCGTTCAAGGTGACAGAAGTGCACCCTTCCTCAAATTGCTGCAGATTTCGACGATGGTCCATCAAAAACTGTCAAGGAAACGTCATCGCTATGAGCTTTCGGAGCCGAAGGTTCACTCGTGTACCCTTGATGACTGCTAAATAAAAAGGTTTTCGCCACGCGTGGGGCCGACAACACCGACATTGGATTATTGATGACTGGAAACATGACGCCTGGTCGGACGAGTGTCGTCAAATTGTATCGAGCGGATGGACGTGTACGGGTATGGAGACAACCTCATTAGGTTATGGGCTTTGCATGTCAGAAGGCGACTGTTCAAGCTGGTGGAGGCTCTGTAATAGTGTGGGGCATGTGCAGTTGAAGTGAAATGGGACCCCTGATAGTCTAGATACGACTCCGTACCTACACGTCCTGTCTGATCGCCTGCATCCAATCACGTCCGTTGTGCATTCCGACTTACTTGGGCAATTTCAGCAGGACAATGCGACACCCCACACGTCCGGAATTTCTTTAGAGTGGCTCCAAAAAAACTCTTCCGCTGGCCACCAAACTCCCCAGACACGAACATTATTTTGCGTATCTGGGATGTCTTGCAAAATGTTGTTCAGAAGAGACCTCCACCCCCTCATATTCTTACGGATTTATGGGCAGCCCTGCACGATTGATGGTGTCAATCCCCTCCAGCACTACTTCAGACGTTAGTCGAATCCGTGCCACGTCGTGTTGCGGCACGTCTGCTTCCTCGCGGTGCCGTACACGATATTATGCAGGTGTGCCACTTTCTTTGGCTCTTCAGTGTAATTTCTTCTCGCCATCCTGTGACTTTTTTGTTTGACTGTTGCAGATTAAGCATGTAATCATACAAGTTTCTATCTACGGCATCTGCAAATAAAATATGATTTTTGAAAATGTGTAAGTGAAATTTAGTAGCAGTATCAGATCTGATCATATTCCGTCATTATATCCATAGCTTTGTATAAATACTTGCATATTTCTTTGCAGGGTCCGTAAAAGGGGATTGATGAGCAATTGTTCGAGGGCATAACGACCGATGAGATTGTGTGTTTTCTCTTTAGATATTCGATATCGCTGAGTAGAATCACACTGATATCGAGTTTCCGATCAATTATTTTCATGGTTCAGAACGATGCTAAGTTGGTTAATCAATTACCTTCGAATAATGACGTCGAAAGTAGCTTCAATGGCCTGATATTGACAGGTGGTATCCTGATAATTGATTACGTAGTTTACATCTTCTGGCAGTAATCATTAATTTCGTCCATCCGTTTTTTTCGCTCAAGTTTGCCATCTTTGAACGCTTTGACGGGCTTGTCAGAGAATTGCATAATAATCACTATTTTCAGTTTCTGTGATGTACTGGGAAAGTTTTTGTAATGGTAATATCTCAGGCTTTTCTGTCTTGTACTATAAATACCCGTGGGAAACGTTTCACATTCCGGTGATCATAACATGCTGAAGGAAAGTGTTCACGAGCACAACACGCGAGTTGTCGACGATCAAGATAACGTTGTCACTAAATTTTGGTGATAAGATCCCACTATTTGATGCAGAATTTCGTCCCTGTACTGTAGAGTAGTGAAAATACGCTTAACAACAACGAGAGGTGTTCGGTGGCTCTATGTAATACTATGCCAGAATATCATTCTACCTCTACATTTTTCCACATGGACACAGTCTTGGGTGTGTCGGATATTATCAGGTTACGTCCCAACACGTTCTCTGCTACTATCAGGGTACAAACAGATCCAATATTCGTCCTTAAAGAACACTCGACGCCAGTCCTCGGGCGTCAATTTCGCATGATTCCTTGCCCACCCGTAACGGAGCGCACGGTATGGTGATGTATGACATAGTGCTCGGCGTGGTCTTCGCGAGTGGAGTTTCGCATCATGCAATGGCCCCCTAACAGTTTGATGCTCTACATGATGTGACGTCCTGTAGCTTCTTCGAAAGGCTCAACCCACGGTTTCTTTGACTTTATTTGTCGAACTTGGATGGCCTGTAAGGTGTTACACATAAACACTACCTGTCAATGGGAACCGGTTCCATGTACGAACCACACCATTTTGATTCCGGTGAAACCGTCGAGTAACTTAACAGGTTGACAAGCTTTCTGCGCATACTGGACCTGTCATTATGGACGTTCTCTCCACTGCTCCACAATGTCTCTAATGCATCCCTACTGGTGTTTTACTTTCGGCTGAAATGCTGCCTCCCAGTCGAGTGCGACGTTCTACCCGTAGGCAGTGCGTACTGCGACTGTGTCTATGTTTTCATACAAAGTCAGGGTGATTTCCTATCGGTAAAGGAAATCGGTACAGGAACAGTCACAACACATGTCCGGGTGAAGCAACTTTATTTTTTTTATTTTAGTTTTTTTTAATTTGTGTGTTGCAGTCAGAAGCTTGGATGTGTAGGCTGTTAAGATGATTGTGTGACAGTCCTCCAACTTACCAGCTCTTGCTGTCTTACAAACTGCGTGTTTTGTCTCCAGTCTCTCAGTTTCTAAACACCAACTGGAACTGTCGTTTGGTTGCCAATTTTAGAAATTCCGAAGGAATGTTGCCTTCCCTTCTGCCTTATTTGATCAAGTCCTCCAAAATTCTGTTAAATTCTTACACATACTGGACCGCATACGCCTTCCGCATCGACACCATTTTTTGCTTCTATGGCGTCATCAGACAGGTCTTTCAGTCACAGGAGGCCTCAAAGTGCGCTTTCCACCTACCTTTTCTATCCTCTGCTTTTTACAGTGGAACTGCCATTGCACTCGTAGTGATGTTGTCATTGCTTTGAATTTCACCGAACATTGTTTTGACTTTTCGATAGGCGAACGAGTCCTACCGATGACCATTTGTTTTTTGCGTTGGTCGCATCTTTTCTGCAGCCATTTCGACTTCTCTACAGTTCTTATTTACTTCGTTTCTAATTCACTTATATTGTTAGATTTCTTTCTTTTACTAAACATTTTTACTTGTTTCATCCATCAGTTGTATGTCTAATGTTACCTAAGATTTTTTACGCTTTTTAGAGATTTCCTTTTCTCTTCACCTCTATTACCTGCTGTGATATTCATTATCACAATTAATTACAGTACCTTCAAACGCACCTCATCATTTGTAAATACTATAACCGAATTATTTCTACATTGACCCGTTCCGAGAGGTTCTCTTCAGTCTACTCTTCATCATTAGAAAATCGCAATTTGAGGCCATTTCTGTTTCTGGGTATGCCTTATAATCCACTCTGATTTTGAAATCTCTGTCTGGCCATAATGTCATGTAGTTCATGCCTTTCCGCGTCCCTCGGCCTTTCCGAAGTATATCTTGTGATTTTTGATGGATGTAATTACTGCGACTAGCTAAATATTATTGCAGAACTCAGCTCCTCAGTCCGAGCCCATGTTCTCTCGTAACTTCGGATTCTCCTAATATAGCTTTATAGTAATCTATTATTATTATTTTTTCATCTCTCTTTACATACTGAATAAATTTTTCAGTATTATCATATGAAGATCTGTACTACCAGCAATGGGAAGGCATAAGATAGTTGTTTTGAAGAACTGTACAGAAGTTTCAATAAGTAAGATGATCCAAGTACGTTCAATGCGATTTTTTATTCAAGTAAGTCATTCTTCTCAAATACGTCTATAGTAATGATGTATTTTTAAAATGGTAAATTCCACTCAAAATTATTTTCCTAAAATTTGGCAATGGGTATTTTACATTGCTTACTTGCGAACTGGGTGCAATTAACATCAGATATTACTGACTTGCACTACTTACTTTCCAGGCGACTGAACCAATCATTACTGCGAAACCTCTTAAAAATACACATTTGAAAGGACCGATATGCTTCACCTTTTGACACTAAGATTTCTATTAACAATTTTTGCAACAACAAAATATAACAGCCTTAAAGAATGAATCTATGATTCAGCACAACATAAAATTAATTATGATCTTTCTGACATTCCCCATTTTCCACTATTATGCATACGATTTTTCTAAAATTACTAATATTTCTTGTTTCCACTTCATTCAATGGAAATTTAGAGTCTAATAACAAATACTCTGTTGAAAATCAGACATCAGGGTGACTGACTATTATGTAGTGTTTCGTCTTCAGATTACGAGATAAGCATTTCTGGTTTCAGGTACATTGTGTCATTTGGTAGACTAGTTCGAAAGTACGAACTATTGCAGAGAGGACTGCTTTACCCCTCAGGTTGTGTTCAGTCAATTCAAAGAAGTATTTTAAGTGTTTCATTCATAGACAGCTGGTAGAATAATACTATATTTGTAACTGAAAAGCACAAAAATGTAGATTTTCTGACGCATTAGTTTATTCGTCAACCGGTCAGAGGCTTATAAACCCATCATTAGACTGGTTATAGTCCATTTAGAAATAGTCAAGGACTAGTGCAGTTATTCTGTTGACTTCATTTTGTCCTACTGATGAGCTCGTTTGAAGCTGGTCCGGTAAAATTTTTTTCCTGGTGATACTTGGGAGTCTTTCCACGGTTGCTTCGATTGCTTCTGTTGCCAGATGATCGACAGAGTGGTATGTCGACCGTAAAAACCAGATTGCACTCTCTTGTGACAAGACGAATTTATGTTCTGAAAATACTAGTTGACTAGTTTGTTGTGGCTATCTAACGCCACTTTTTTGAAGGTGGAAAGGAAAAGAACTGAACAAATCATGTCTTTTGTCGGTTTTCAAAATCATCATTAATACCCTTAAGCATTACACTGGAGTGTGTTTCATTCATTTGTAGAACGAATGTTAGCCTTTCATTGTCTAATCCTACATTCTGAAGAGATTTATCAAGCAACAACTAAGTAATTTTCGTCTGCGTTGTTAAAGTTTTGAAGATTTGACTAACTTCCCTCACTGAAAACGCAAATAAATCTTGGGTTTGTTTTGTTTATTAGTCAAAATTTTCCATTAGTGGGTCACAAATGACCAATATTTTAAAACATTCACTTATTGTAAACCATTGCCTCTAGTGAATTCTTAATGTGAGGCCTTGGAGTACTTTGCTTCCTGAGATTCTGTTCTACCATTGTGTAAAAGCCACTCGAACTGCTTGTAAGAAAGCCTTTATCAGTTTAATATAGTTAGTGATTAATGATGAATCATTTGAGTCTTTGCATTATCTTTGTCGTAAGTATCTCCTATTCTAAGAAATTTTCTCAAAATTCCTGTTTTATGAGATTTTCATTTGTGTTGTGATGTCTGTTCTTGGACCACTGTGTGATCCCAGTCCTCACTGCACTACGCCTGCTTCATTCTGCCTATGAGAGTTGAAAGTGTATTGGATGTTGTAACTATAATCTCTTTCTGTAGTCTCCAGTCATTAATGTCAACAACTACTGACTTATCGAGGGCTACAAAAAATTCATCTGGCATCACAACTCTAAATTTTCTATATGAACTGGTAAATTTATGTAAATTTCAACTTATGAAATGAAACTGACCATTTACATTGGCATCTCCCTGGCGCAACTCGCTTACTCACTCGGTCGTTCGCTACTCAATGAGTGTTTAATCAAGATGGCGGACACACACCGCTGCTTTGCGCTCTAGATTTCTATAGCTACAGTTCAGATACAACTGCACGACATGATTTTGGTCTCCATTGCATCTCTGCACCTTCTACAGTGCAAAGGATTTGACGACGGCGGAAACAGTTTGAAGACAATGCTTGTTTATGGAAGGGCAAATCTGCAGATGACTGAAGTGGTCTCATTGAAGAGGAAGAGCGTATTCAACTCAATTTTTCACAGATTCAAAACAAGTCAGTTCATCGTTCCAGCCAAGAGTTACTCATTCTTCGTTTCTGTGCTTGACGAGTTCAGTGGCGTCGTTTGTGTTTCAAACCTTACAGATTTCAGTTACTACTGCCCCTTCATGAGGCCGCGGGTTGCGCATTCTGCGTAAGCGGTGGACCTAGCCGAGAAGGAAAATAAAAATCCTTTGGCGACCCTTTGACGAACCGCCAGGCTGCATTTAAACGCTCTGTATATCCCCTAACAACAGAAATATTTCGTACAGACTCGTCCACTGGCGCCCAGGCAAGGCGTGCCCAAGCAAATAATTGTTCCCCAAACAGGCACTCGGACACGTCTCGACTTAAATACGGGAAGGAGACACACTCTTTGAAGTTCAGCGCTAGAAATTTTCTAAGAGACGACTGAATTCATCCGCCAAGTAGCCGCCACACTTTGGGTCTGACAAACAATCTCTCTCTCTCTTTCTCTCTCGCTCTCTCTCTGTCTCACACATGGAGACGGACACACACACACACATACATTTATTTATTATGGTCTTTCTCTCTTAACTATGGTCGTTCTTTCTCTGGTGTTACCTGGTAATTTTCCATTAGGGTTCCCTTGGAGGAGCGGCCAGCATACTCTCTTCCGTCCACTCTACTCAACAGACGCTTCAGATTAACGTAGAGAGGGAGATAAATGATAAACTCTGTCCCCAATTGGCGCAGCAGCTGTTCATGTTACGCTACTGGTCAGCGAATGAACATTCGTGTTTCTGAGGCAGAGCCGAAGTGTAACTAATATAGTGCATGGAGAAAAGATTCGGCTTTTATCTTCGGAAGAGGAAGGCCATCAAATTATTATACAAGGGCCACTGGTGTGGATTCAGATAGGTGTCCTCCCTGATAACGGCAGAGATCCCAGTTACTTGGTCTTAAGCATTGCTCTGCTAAGTGCTTGATAGGTTTCATTAGAGGTTGATGTTTCAGATACGCAAACTTTCCTTTCATAAATTTGTGTAATCCTAGTAAATTTTATTCTTAGCTCACAAACGGATTACTGATTAATTCCGCAGTTCTTGTTTTGCCCACATGCACTGCTCGTACAAACGTCGAATGCGTGATTTTGACGCCTTTTTCAGTGCATAAATAACCGTCTGGTAGTCATAATTTGACATTCTCAGAAGTTGCTTCTGTTTATTATCTGAGAGTAGTCAGAAGGATAACTACGCAAAGAAGTGAGATACGGAAGCACTAAGGAATGAAAAGACACGCTTGAAGTTCTCTGAGGCTATAAATACTGCAATTAGGAACACCAGAGGGGGCAGTTCAGTTGAAGAGGAATGGACAGCTCTAAAATGGGCAGTCACAGATGTTGGAAGAAAACAGGGGTAGGTACAAAGATGGTAACTGCGAAGAAACTATGGGTAACAGAAGAAATACTTCAGTTGATCGATGAAAGAAGGAAGTAAAATGTTCAGAGAAATTCAGGAATAGCGGAATGCAAGTCACTTAGGAATGAATTGACAGGAAGTGCAGGGAAGCTTAGTCAAATGGAAACTTGAAAAATGTGCAGAAATCGAAAAAGAAATCACTGTCGGCATGAATGACTTGGCACTGTCTCACAATTCTCTCTCTGGTGCCTTTGCCTCTCCTGAAGCCAAGCTGATCGTCATCTAAATCATACTATAGTTTCTTTTCCATTTTTATGTGTATTATTATTGTTGTCAGCAACTTGGTTGCATGAACTGTTATGCTGATTGTGAGATGACTCTGGCACTTGTTGGCTCATACAGTCTTCGGAATTACGTTGCAATAAAGGCATTCCTGGCCAGGAGAAGCCTACTAGTATCAACCACAGGTCTTAATTGGAGGAAGAAATTTCTGAGAATGATGGTATGGAGCACAGAATTATATGGAAGCAACTCATGGACTGTGGTAAAACCAGAAAAGAAAAGAATAGAACAATTTGGGACAGTAAATATGGGGTGAACTGATAACAAATGAAGAGGTTCTCCACAAAAAACATTCGTTGCAAGCACATAATGACATAGTTTAGAATCCAGACAAAGGATTTTCCCGTTTCACAGGTACAGGAGTAAATAACTACATGAGAGTACCATACACAGGTTCGTATATTGGTTGCGCACGCAACTGTAATGTGTCATGGAAGTTAAACAGATGCTTTTGTTGTTTTTTCAAAAGATGTCAACTACCGCCGATTGGCTACATTAAGTGTCAAACTTC
This sequence comes from Schistocerca cancellata, assembly GCF_023864275.1. Classification (NCBI taxonomy): domain Eukaryota; kingdom Metazoa; phylum Arthropoda; class Insecta; order Orthoptera; family Acrididae; genus Schistocerca; species Schistocerca cancellata. The sequence continues at coordinate 617,026,144 of NC_064626.1, read as the reverse complement.
TCATCTGATCTCAGTAAACAATTATAGCTTCCAGATTTCCTTGAAGCACGACATGGCACTGTTCAGAGATCACCACGAGTGACTCATTTTATTTTGTATGCCTACAGAAAGCAGTAAAACTGTATTGTGTGTCACAAGTTGTACGTCTTTAAGTTCAGCTCCCTTGGTCTGTAACATATCGTCATGACTCCCTCACTCTACATTTTTATCATTTTAATTTGATACCTTATTTACGAACATTAAGTGCAATCCGTGGGTCCCGCGCAACATGCGTACAACTTCGTACTATTTGTTCTGCGCAAAGTATCCTATGGCCACCTACATGCAAGACACGTCCAGTTCACTCGCTGAGATACTTCCGGCCATCATAAGATGAAACTGGATTTTTACTAAGCTGCAGGTAATTTCCGAAGCATAAAACAGTCGGAGATTATCTATCAGGTTTTTACACATGACGTTAAAGTAAACTTTCCTGAAGTTACAGTAAACTTGCGAGAAAATATCTAACAATGCGATATTGGGTACAGTATGTTACGAAACATAATTACTGAATCTGAGAAAACTAGAGAAAAAAAAAGAAAACAAACTCGAAGCGTTTGAGATGTGTTGTAAAAGCGCATAGAAAAATAATTGGGCTAGTGAGGAGAATATTTGCAAAATCGGCGAGAAAAGAATGTAAGGAGAGTAAAAACTAGAAAAAGTTATTTATATGTTGATAGGGCGCATGTTAAAGTATCAGGTATCAGCTTCCATGGTACCAGTGGAAACAGGCGTTTAGGGGAGACAGAGATTACAACATATATTACAAATACCTGAAGACTGGCACAAGAGCGGATGTCGGTAGATTGATGAAAAAGAAAAGCAATAACATGAAACCTCCCAGGAGCTAGAAAAATAATGTTAGTGAAACTGAAAGACAGGATGCCCCTGTAAGAGCATTGGACCTGCCATTTGTTGAACAGTTTCTTCGGGTGCACGGTGCATCGTTCGAGCCACGTAGTCGTTGAGAACAACAGTTCATTGTTTACGCGTACCAAAGTATCAGTAACACAAGCAAGAAAGGCAACTTTGAGTGCAATGGGAATTTCGCTGCTAAATGCAAAGAAGAGAGCGGATACGTTGAAAGAGTGTAGTGAAGGACTCTATGTGGGGGAGGACTTAGCAGGTGACATGATGGAAGAAGAAACGGAATCCGACAGGGAAGAGATAGCGTATCTAATGTTAAAAACAGACTTAACGAGGTTCGGACGATTTAAGATAAAAAAAGGCATAAGGGCTAGATAATATTCCATCAAAATATGCAGAATGTTTGGGGGTGGTGCAACAGAACTACTATTCACAATGGAGTGCAGAATGTATGAGACTGGCGATATACCATCTAACTTTCGGAAAAACATCATCCACACAATTCCGAAGATAGCAAATGCCGACAAGTGTGAAATCACAGCACAATCGGCTTCGTAGTTCACACATACAACTTTATGACAAGAATAATATACAGAAGAATGGAAAAGAAAGCTGGGGATTTCTAAAATGACGATCAGTTGGGCTTATGGAAAGGCAAAGGCACCAGAGTGGCAGTTGTGACAGCTCAGTTAATAATGAGAGCAAGACTGAGGAAACGTCGAGGCACATTAATTGGATTTGTCGGCCTGATAAAAGCATTCGAAAAATTGAAATGGTGAAAAATGTTCGAAATTTTGTGAAAAATATGGATAAGCTATAGAATCTTCTAATAATTTCCGGGTATGCAGCCGGATCCCGTCGACATTCTGCCAGAATGTCGACGGGATCCGGCTGCATACCCGGAAATTATTAGAAGAAGAAATACGCCGGGAAAATTTCAGAAGTCACAAGCTATAGAATGATGGTTCAAATGGCTCTGAGCACTGTGGGACTTAACATCTGAGGTCATCAGTCCCCTAGAACTTAGAATTACTTAAACCTAACGAACCTAAGGACACCACAAACATCCATGCCCGAGGCAGGATTCAAACCTGCGACCGTAGCGGTCGCGCGGTTCCAGACTGAAGCGCCTAGAACCAAGATATAGGATGAGAAGGGAAATATGCAGTATGTACAAGAAGTAAGAGGGAACGATAAGACTGGAAGACCAAGAACCCTGTATTATTTCGCTAGTCTAGTGTTCAATCTATACATCGAAGCCGGCGGAAGTGGCCGAGCGGTTAAAGGCGCTACAGTCTGGAACCGCACGACCGCTACGGTTGCAGGTTCGAATCCTGCCTCGGGCATGGATGTGTGTGATGTCCTTAGGTTCGTTAGGTTTAAGTAGTTCTAAGTTCTAGGGGACTTATGACCACAGCAGTTGAGTCCCATAGTGCTCAGAGCCATTTGAACCATCTATACATCGAAGAATCAATGGCGGAAATAAATGAAAGGTTCAAGAGTGGTATGAAAATTCAAAGCCAAACGACGTCAATAAGATTCGTTGATGACATTTCTATCCTCAGTGAAAGTGAAGTAGAATCACAGGTGCTCTTGGATGAAATAAACAGTCTAATAAGTACAGAAGCAGCAGAAAAGAGAAAAGCGAGAAACTGAACTTCAGAATTGAGGATCACGGAGTCGTCGAAGTTAAGGAATTCTGCAACCTGGGCAGCAAAATATCTCATGATGGACAAGCAAGGGGGACATACACTACTGGCCATTAAAATTGCTGCACCACGAAGATGACGTGCTACAGACGCGAAATTTAACCGACAGGAAGAAGATGCTGTGATATGCAAATGATTAGTTTTTCAGAGCATAAACACAATGTTGGCGCCGGTGGCGACACCTACAACGTTCTGACATGAGGAAAGTTTCCAACCGATTTCTCATACACAACCAGCAGTTGACCGGCGTTGCCTGGTGAAACGTTGTTGTGATGCCTCGTGTGAGGAGGAGAAATGCCTACCATCACGTTTCCGACTTTGATAAAGTTCGGATTGTAGCCTATCGCGATTGCGGTTTATCGTATTGCGACATTGCTGCTCGCGTTGGTAGAGATCCAATTACTGTTAGCAGAATATGGAATCGGTGGGTTCAGGAGGGTAGTACGGAACACCGTGCTGGATCCCAACGGCCTCGTATCACTAGCAGTCGAGATGACAGGCATCTTATCCGCATGGCTGTAACGGATCGTGCAGCCACATCTCGATCCCTGAGTCAACAGATGGGGACGTTTGCAAGACAACAACCATCTTCATGAACAGTTCGACGACGTTTGCAACAGCATGGACTATCAGCTTGAAGACCACGGCTGCGGTTACCCTTGACGCTGCATCAGAGACAGGAGCGTCGGCGATGGTGTACTCAACGACAAACATGGGTGCACGAATGGCAAAACGTCATTTTTTCGGATGAATCCAGGTTCTGTTTACAGCGTCATCATAGTCGTATCCGTGTTTGGTGTCACTGTGGTGAACGCTCATTGGAAGCGTCTATTCGTCATCGCCATACTGTTGTATAACGTGGCGTGATGGTATGGGGTGTCATTGGTTACACGTCTCGGTCACCTCCTGCTCGCATTGACGGCACTTTGAACAATGGACGTTACATTTCAGATGTGTTACGACCCGTGACTCTACCCTTCATTCGATCCCTGCGAAACCCTACATTTCAGTAGGATAATGCACGACCGCATGTTGCAGGTCCTATACGGGCCTTTCTGGATACAGAAAATGTTCGACTGCTGCCCTGGCCAGCACATTCTCCAGATCTATCGCCAATTAAAAACGTCTGGTCAATGGTGACCGAGCAACTGGCTCGTCACAATACGCCAGTCACTACTCTTGATGAACTGTGGTATCGTGTTGAAGCTGCATGGGCAGCTGTACCTGTACACGTCATCCAAGCTCTGTTTGACTCAATGCCCAGGAGTATCAAGGCCGTTATTACGGCCAGAGAACGTTGTTCTGGCTACTGATTTCTTAGGATCTATGCACACAAATTTCGTAAAAATGTAATCACATGTCAGTTCTAGTATAATATATTTGTCCAATGAATACCCGTTTATCATCTGAATTTCTTCTTGGTGTAGCAATTTTAAGGGCCAGTAGTGTAAAAAAGCAGATTAGCACTGTCAGAAAGGTCATTCCTGACCAAGAGAAGTCAACTAGTACTAAACATGCGTCTTAATTTGAGGAAGAAAATTCTGAGAAAGTACGTCTGGAGCACAGCATTATGTGGTACTGAAACATGGAAAATCGGAATGTTGAAAATTAGATACAGTGATGAGGCCAGAGGTTGAAAATATCGCTACAGTTGTAATGTTCTTTCATTATCACACGACCGGTATCGGGCTCTTATACGCCCATATTCAAATGTACTAACTTGGTGCTGTGACCTCCGAGCGCCGTGGTGGACGTGTGCGAGGCGCGGTGTCCTGCCTACGAGCGCAGAGCAACCTCAGTTATAATGCTGAGTTGCGGATGTTCCTCGAACAGGATTGTTTGCGATAAGTTAAGGGATGAGGAGGCCCTCCTCAGAATCGGCCTTGAAAGGAAAATATGGAAAACCTTGACAAGAAGGAGGGACAGGATGACAGGTCATGAGATAAAACCTTCCATGGTGCTACGGGGAGCTGTAGACGTTAAAAGCGGTAGAACAAGACAGACATGGAAATACATCCAACAAATAATTTAGGTAGGATGGCACAGAAGAGAAATTCGTGGCGGGCCGCATCAAAGCAGTCTGAGTTAAAGAAAGGAAAGAAAGAAAACGAGGTTAATTCCATCCATGACGAGTCAGTTCTGAGGAAAACGACAATTCAGTGCCGGCCGGAGTGGCCGAGCGGTTCTAGGAGCTTCAGACTGGAACCGCGCGACCGCTGCGGTCGCAGGTTCGAATCCTGCGACCGCTGCGGTCGCAGGTTCGAATCCTGCCTCGGGCATGGATGTGTGTGATGTCCCTAGGTTAGTTAGGTTTAAGTAGTTCTAAGTCCTAGGGGACTGATGACCTCAGATGCTGAGTCCCATAGTGCTCAGAGCCATTTGAACCATTTTTGACAATTCAGTGTCACGATTGTTTATACGTAGGCTATATTTTACATTTTATGAATGTGTCCCAAAACTTAAGCATTTCAGACTACCGTTTAACAAGTGGGTAAGTGATTCCGCCGACTAGCCGTCGGTGGTACGTTCGTGAGCAAACACGGCTGTGACCCTTCACTCGCCGCAAGTTTAAAGCGGCACGGCTGTTGACACTGCCGTGTTTACCTGTTTGCTGACCAATGCTGTTCCACCGACGTAGCGCGAAATCCCATCAAGCATTGGCTATTGCACACACCTTTACACGACATAAATTGCTGCGAAATACGAGAGGTAGCTAATTTTAGAGACAGGTCTATTTTTTGATGAGGTCCTAATACCGTGTGTTCCAGATTCATTGTACCTCTGCTTTTCTCGGCAGTGAATCATCTAAGCTTCTTCAAAGTAAACGTTTCCGCGCCAACATTGAAAAATCACTCGAATAAATGATCCTACAATGCGTGGAATCTGTCATTTGAGCCCTCAGCAGAATTGACACCTACCCAGTGCAGTGAAACGTCCCCTTAGAAAAATTTATACATGACTGTGCTTAAACTGACACACAATATTTTTAGCGCATCGCAATCTGACTTTTAAAAATCTCTACTAAAGAATGGCCCTGACTAACATTAACCTATACCTTTCACAAATCACTTACCTCACAAAAATCTTCGTTACTCGAACTACTGCAATACAGCGAGCGCCACTACTGCCAGCTAAATAAAAGATTCTAACTACTGAAGGCACTAACTACTGATAGGCATAGTTAGCAAATGAAAGATTTTAATAGAGAACAAACAATGTATTTACCTTAGTAGTCATAATATATATAGCAGTTCATGACATCCAGTCTAAGAAATTTCAAAACTCGTCATCTCTCTCCCCACATCCACCACTGCTGGCGGCTCACCTCCAACTGCGCAACGCTACGCGCTGTTCACATCCAGCTGCCGCTGCCCAACACTACAATGGCAGACAACAATGCCAACTAGCCACAGACTGCACACAGCACAGCCAGTGATTTTCATACAGAGCGCTACGTAACGTTGCCAATAAGAAAAGATAAACAGCCTACTTACACAAAGAAAACATAAACAGCCTACTTACAACAGAAATGAACAAATCAGAACTGAGAAATCTTAAGGTAGTTGTACAAAAATATCGTGATCATCAAGGGCACAGCCTTGAGACATTTTCCTAGGAGAGATAGGCGTGGATATTTCCCAGATCTAACCACGTAAGGTGGAGATAGACGATGATGCCACAACTAGGTTGACCCAAAAGGATACACAAGATAAGAAAGCTTTGGTGTGCACTAATATGAATTCAAACAACTACATCTTCGAAATTAAACAAATACCTTTCCACGGAAATACCAGAAGCCACAAGGGCCACTGGACAATCAGAATTCTCAAATAGTGCAGGCAACGATGCACAAATCCAGAGTGTTTCAAAAAGATTTGTTCCTATTTCACTCTCAATCATCTGTATGAATGAAGATAGGAACTTGGGGTATGCTCTGTATTGCGATTGACACTAAAAAAATGTTTATTTTCAAAACAACGGTAAGATTTTACAAGGACCTATGTTTTAGATACATGTTCATCCAGTTAGGTTTAAGATTTTAAGATCACGTTTTCATTTACCTTTCATAAACGTTCAGCGTACCTTTCAGTGGACATGTGAAAATATTCGAACTATACTCAAAATCGTTACATACTTTTGCTAGCATTCTGGAGCTTCTGCATTTACGTGCAGATGACAGAGCAGGAAAAATGAACTGCTGTAACACTTTGCGAGGAGACGACTCAGAACACATCAATTTCTGGAGACTCTTTCTCACGCTGGACAGTGCCATTTGGCTGCTGTGTCCTCCATATTCCCGCATTGTTGTGGTTCACGTTTCCACTTATACATCTGAAAGCAAATCGTTATCTTCCATGTACTGACGTAGCGAGTGTTGTCACCCAGGGCGTCCCATGGAGCGCCTCAGTGAGCGTCGGCTACGGTGCGTTCGCTGAGGCGGAAACGTTTCCCTCCGTCATTCCTTCGCTGAAAGTCACCTAGCCGCATCCTGTCCCAGAGCTGAGGCTAGGAGCCAAAATTTACAGTGTTTATAAACTGTAAATGGAATAATAAAATTAACAAGAGCTGGTCAGACTCTGTCTAGGCAAGAACTCGAACTAAATTCAAGATCTGAGGATAGAGAATCAGAATCCTAGACGTTGATCCTCTGCAATTGTTTACGATAATTACAATCTTCTCGCCCAATCAGAGAGGGTTGGATTGGGTTCTTTGGGGAAGGAGACCAGTCAACGAGATCATCGGTCGCATCGGATTAGGGAAAGACGGGGAAGGAAGTCGGCCATGGCCTTTCAAAGGAACCATCCCGGAATTTGCCTGAAGCGATTTAGGGAAATCACGAAAAACCTAAATCAGGATGGCCGGACACGGGATTGAACCGTCGTCCTCTCAAATGCGAGTCCACTATGCTAACCACTGCGCCACTTCACTCGGTGCCCAATCAGTGAAGGCGGTAATCAACTGTATCGTGTAAGTAACTAAAAAGTGCTCGCTCTACATGTAACTACCCATATAGCAATTTACGAGGGTTACTCCAAAAGAAATGCACACTACTTTTTTTAAATCCATCTTTTATTCTACATGTTTGAAAGTTTTACAGTGTGTAGATAGATCCTTTAGGAACAATATTTTCATTTCTCCACATAATTTCCATTCCTCTCGACTGCTTTACGCCATCTTGGAACCCGTGCCTGTGTACCCGCATTGTAAAATTCAGGACCAACCTGTTGGAGTCACTGTTTGGCAGTGTGTACAATGGAGTCATCATCTTCAAACCTTGTTCCACGAAGAGAGTCTTTCAGTTTCTCAAAGAGATGATAGGACTGTAAGGCGCGTGTTTCAGTGTTGTCCACCCGAGTTCTGTGATCGCTTCCATGGTTTTTTGACTGACATATGGCCGTGCAGCCACAAACCTTTTTTAACGCCAACACTTTCAGTATTCTGCAAATACTTCCTTCCCCTATCCCAACGTAACGTGACAATTCGTTCACTGTGATGCGTCTGTCAGCAGTCACCAATTCGTTAGCTCTCTGCACATTGTCTGAAGCGTGCGCAGTACGAGGCGTGCCGCTGTGAGGACAATCCTCAATATTGCCGTGCCCGCTTTCATCACGTAACCTGCTTGCCCACTGTACTGCAATCGACAGCAGCATCTCCATACACCTTTTTCAACCTCTTGTGGACGTTTCCCACTGTCTCGTTTTCACAGCACAGGACTTCTATGGCAGCACGTTGCTTCTGACGAACGTCAAGTGTAGCAGCCACCTTGAAGACATGCTGTGACGGCGACACTCACAGGAACAGGTTGAACTTAGTTTGAAAACAAGCGGGAATGTTGTATCTACACACTAAAACTTTCACACAAGCAGAATGAAAACTGTATTTTTACAAAAATAGTGTGCATTTCTTTTGGAGTGACCCTCGTAGTAGGACTCTCACATTCTTTTGGACATGAATGCCTTCTTTGCCTTTCCCCGTCTGCGTTTTATGTGCTCCTTGTTTTGTCCATCGAGTGCTAATTTTGCTTCCAAGATAGCAGAATTATTTCACTTTGTCTACTCAGTGGTCCCCAATGTTCATGTTTAACGGTTAGCTAATCTTCCTGCTACTCCTCACTACTTTCGCCTCTCTTCTGTTCACTCTCAATCCGTATTCTGTACTCCTCAGACTATTCACGCCATTCATCATGTCCCGTAATTCTTCTTCCATTTCACCGAAGAGGGAGATGGTAACGAATCTTACCCTTGATATCCTTTCACCCTGAATTTTAATCCAGTTCAAGAATATTTCTTTTATTTCCGTCGTTGCTTCTTTGATGTACTGGTTAAACAGTATGGCTGTATTTGGTCGTACGCCCTCTTTTAATCCCAGCATTTTGTTGTTCGTCTGCCGTGTTCCACTTGGCTATAGTGCATATTGTACATCATCCGTCTTATACTACGGCGCGAGCAACACCAGAACTGCCTCCCTCGTTCCTTTTCTCTTCAGAATGCCATCTGACAGGTCCGCAATTTCCTTTTCTATTCTGCTGTATAATATCTTGTTAACAATTTCGATACATGAACTGTTAATCTGAGTGTACGATATATCTCCTGCTATCTTCCTTTGTTATCTTGGGAAAATCTGAATGATATTTTTCCGACAGTCTGTTGGTATGTTTAGCGTTATAGATTCTATAAACCTACTTGAATGTTCATTTCATTGCCGTTTCCTCAAATGATTTTATAAATTCTGAGAGTCATGGCTGTTTTTTCGGCTGGAAACGGAGGAAGAAAGCTTTACATCGGTAACAAAGACACTTTCTCACTTTGTACGGTGGGATGTAGACCTCGAAACAGGGCGTAGGCAGAGAGTCAACAGGGATTCGTTCCATACTCGGCAGCCTGGACCTGATGGCGTTGCTGACTTTAATTAACTGGATCACTGAGATACCTAGAAGCCACTGACTGCCCACAACACGTGTTGCAATACGTCATCGTTTTAGCTCTTTCTGTGCGCCCAGTACAGGTTATAATCTGCTAAAGACGAAAGAAAAAAATACTGTTTATGCATGATAATAGTATCCGAGTTCCATTGCTGTGGAGATGACGAGAGGACATATAAGAACCAGGCACTTTTTAAACAACTTTACTTTTTCTGAAAGGTATTTCAAGTTTTCCCAAATCTACAACAGGTGTAATGTACTTAGATCGATAGAAAATTTTTGTTGACTCCATTTTCAGCGGCACAGCTGACATGTAAAAAAAGTAAAAATATCAACTCTTACTCCTTTTCTCGTATGACAGTTACAAAGGTCGGAATGCAGCCGATAAAAGCTTACTATTGATGTTGATATGAAAGTTTCACGACACTTGAATGACTATTAATGAAGGTTATCAAATTATCAAGCGCTTCTCTCACACTGGGCGAATCTTGGCATGAATAATGTTGATCTAAGATAAAATTTTAGTGACTGTTGAGACGACATGATGGGAGTCCCACTGGATTCAGTTTTGAGTCCACTCATATTCCTTACATGAACAAATGATATTCCACTTAAACAGTTATCAAGAAGACCTTTTCTTTTTGCAGACGACACTGCCGTTATAACAAATACCATTAGAGAGAAAGCAACGGAAGAAATTGTTAACTATGTTCTGTAAGTAAGTTGTTAAGTGGATCTCTGAAAAATGGACTCTCCGTACCCTACAAGGAAATACACTATATTCAGTTCTGTACGAGTAGACCCGTGATCTCGGGGTAGCGTCTTTGTTTTCTAATAAAAATGTCTTCCGTTCCGGGTTCGAATAGAAGAAATACATAACATCCCATCAGAATTTCTAAAATCATTAGGGGAAGTGGCACAAAACGACTATTCACGTTGGTGTATAGCGTGTATGAGTCTGGCGACATACGTTCCGTGTTTCGGAAAAGCATCGTCCACACAATTCCGAAGACGGCAAGAGATGACAAGTGCGAGAATTATAGTACGATATGCTTTACAGCTTATGCGTTCAAGTTGCTTACAAGAATAATATACAGAAGAATGGAAAAGAAAAATTGAGTTTGCCCTAGATGAATATCAGTTTGGCATTAGAAAAGGTAAAGGCACGAGAGATGCAATTCTGACGTTGCAGTTATTAATGGAACCAAGACTAAAGAAAAATCAAGACACGTTCATAGGATTTGTCGACCTGGAAGAAGCTTTCGGCAATGTAAAATGGTACAAGGTGCTCGAAATTCTGAAAAAAGTATGGGTAAGTTATAGGGACAGAAGGCTCATACACAATATGTACAACAGCCAAGAGGGAATACTAAGAGTGGACGACCAAAAACGAAGTGCTCGTATTAAAAAGGGTGTAAGACGAGGTTTAGCCCTTCGGTCCTCTTGTTTAATCCGTACATCGAGGAAGCAATGACGGAAATAAAAGAAAAGTTCAGGAGTGAAAGTGAAGAAGACTTACATGATCTGCTGAACGGAGTGAACAGTCTAATGAGTAAAGAGCACGGGTTGAGAGTAAACCGAAGAAAGACGAAGGTAACGAGAAGTAGTAGAAATGAGAACAGCGAGAAACGTAACATCAGGATTGATGTGAAGTGAAGGAATTCTGCTACCTAGGCAGTATAATAACCAATGACAGACGGGGCAAGGAGGACATGAAGACCCGACTACCAATGGTAAAACGTGCATTCCTGGCCAAGAGAGGTCCACTAATATCAAATATCGGCTTTATTTTGCAGAAGAAATTTCTGAGAATGTACGTCTGTAGCACAGCATTGCATGGTAGTGAAACATGGAGTGTGGGATAACTGGAACAGAAGACAATCGAATCATGTGTGATGTGGTGCTACAGGCGAATGTTGAAAATTAGATGGAGTGATAAGGTAAGTAATTAGGAGGTTCTGCGCAGAATCGGAGAGGAAAGGAATATGTGGAAAACACTGATGAGGAGTAGGAACTTGATGATAGGACATCTATTAAGACATGAGGGAATGACTTCCATGGTACTAGAGGGAGCTGTAGAGCGCAAAAACTATAGAAGAACAAGTTTCCTGTAGTGCCCACTATAGAGCAAGACAGAGATTGGAATGCACCCAGCAAATGATTGAGGATGTAGGTTGCAAGTGCTGCTCTGAGATGAGAAGGCTGGTTCAGCAGAGGATTGCATGGCGGGCCGCATCAAACCAGTCAGAAGACTGATGGGAAAAACAAAAACAAAAAAAGAGTAGACTCATACTAACAGTAGACGTAGCGCATGAACAGGAACCGGAAAGTACAGTATAACGCTCCAAATTTTTGGGTTTACATATTGATGAGAACCTGTACCGCAAGAAGCGTACCACTACGTTCATTGAGTTGTGAGGCTGATGCCTGGAGAATAGACATCTACAAGAAACATGATGTGTCAGAAGATGCTGTATAACATGCCGTACCCTTTTTTTCACTACAATTTCTTTTTTCAAAGTGACATTTGGTTTGACGGCATGGCTAGATTATGTAACTTGCTGCACAGCTTTTGAGCCTATCGATCTGTCACACTGATCATCCCAACCCCAGTCAAGAATTCACGTCGGAGAGGGTCCGCACCTACGTGCGCCATTTTAGTACTTGGGGCTCAGATTTCGAGCCTTGCGTCTGGCAGGCTGTTTTTATTTTCCATTGTGTTGGTAAACGTGTGGTTTGCAGTAAAGTACAGTACAGCAAAAACCTACCGAACTGCATCGTTGCCAGTAAATGACCTACGTTTACTGCACTAAATTCCGGTAAACAAAAAAGAAGAGGCAAAAGGAAACAACAGTTTTTCCTTAGTTACAAAGAGAGAAATAATTGTATAACTTCTACGTTTACAACAGATCACATTTACAAAAGGTGTTCGAAGTTTACATTGTTTTCTCGAATGCAGCGCTCACTCATCCCCTGACGCCGAAGCCCGACTACTACACATGCGGCGTGGTACTAAACCAAATCACTTCGCCTTTTAACTTGGATTTTCGGTAGCGGAGCGCTAACTGTTTATTAATAACGCGATTGACATTATTTATTCCGCCCTGCATGACAAGTCTGAAATTATGTGAATTTTCTGTTTTATCAGCCCTAATTTCGGTCCTAGAGAGAAGCTCGCGTTGCAGTATCTAATTGTTCTACTTCAGAACTTCCCGTCAGGGATCAGTCTTTGTCAATATAGTCGCATTCAGTAACTTCTCTTACAGGGCACTGGACAATCATGAGCGATGCATATGGGACCATCTGCTGGCGTGCGCTTTGGTGAAAAATTCAACAACGAAGTGGCTGCACTTCCGCAATGTATTCATTATTTTTTAATATATCAAGCGGTATAACCAATCTTAAAGTGTTAATGCACTGAGTTACAAATTTAAAGGACGAGAAAAATAATTACAATTTGACATTATTTGTAACAATTGGAGGGACTGCTGGGGCTGAACTAGGAAAATGAAACGGTTTGGTTGCTTCAGCCAGTACAGCACACGATTACGCAAATTAATTTCATTAAATGAGTGACCACGCAGCTCTGACAGGTTAAGAATCGACAGGAAGGAAAAAAAAAACTATTCTGCTATGCTCGGTTCGCCATCTTAATGTTGCCCGAGATTATCTAACTTGAAATCCCTCCCTCTCTCTCTCTCTCTCTCTCTCTCTCTCTCCCTCTCCGTCTGTGTCTCTTGTGTGCGTATATGTGTGTGTGTGTGTGTGTGTGTGTGTGTGTGTGTGTATTGGGTGTTTGTGTTAATGAAAATAGCCGGCCGGTGTGGCCGAGCGGTTCTAGGCGCGTCAGTCTGGAACCGCGCGACTGCTACGGTCGCAGGTTCGAATCCTGCCTCGGGCATGGATGTGTGTGCTGTCCTTAGGTTAATTAGGTTTAAGTATTTCTAAGTTCTAAGGGACTGATGACCTCAGATATTAAGTCCCATAGTGCTCAGAGCCATTTGAACCATTTGTTAATGAAAATAGCCATAAACAACCCATCAGAACCTGAGACGACTGATAATGTCCTTACCTACAACACTAGAAGAAGAAGTGGCTTGATTACACACTATTAAAGCTGTCAGTGACTAGTAAAGGATTTGAGTAGGCAACAATTTTTATGTTAAGCTTTCGCCTAAGTACATAAAATGTCCAACAGTTAGCAAAGCAAGTTTAATGTACCCTAAAATATCCTGGAAAACATTTGGGCAGATGAAATTTTATTTACAAGCTTTAGGCTGTTAAGTAGGAATCCTAGTACTGAATGTATCTGCTTGGGTAGGTTCGAAAAATAATATGTTCATTAATACAAATTCCCCCCCCCCCCTCAGGAGACCTCGCCTTAAAGAAACACTGTCCGAGTGGGCGAGGGGGTTTGTGTGATCCAATGAAGTGGAGGGCTATGCCGGCGGTGGTGTAACTACCAGCAGGGCCTCCCAAGCCGGACAGGTCTCCATAGAGGATCCAGACAAAGTGTGTGTCACAACATCCCGTCTAGTGTCCTGTCCTGTCCTAGCCTATTCTGTTCTGTCCCATCCTATACACACCCTTCCTTTCCTTTTCCTGCCTCTGATAGTGTGCCAGCAGACACAGTCCCCTAATGTGGACAGCAGAAGACCCTTGGAAACCAGGACAACATTGATGCACATAGGGCTTACTGCGAAGGGATGGATAGCGTTGTGTAGTCGTGGTGAAGACAAGCTATCTAAGGGGTAAGGCCTGAAATAAAACCTTGGCAGGTGTCTATGGCATGAGGCGGCAGCCCCACCAGGACAAAAAAAAAAAAAAAAATGGTTCAAATGGCTCTGAGCACTATGCGACTTAACTTCTGAGGGCTTCAGTCGCCTAGAACTTAGAACTAATTAAACCTTACTAACCTAAGGACATCACACACATCCATGCCCGAGGCAGGATTCGAACCTGTGACCGTAGCGGTCGCTCGGTTCCAGACTGTAGCGCCTAGAACTGCACGGCCACTCCGGGCGGCCCCACCAGGACACTCGGGGGCTGTGGGCTGATAGCCTGCACCACCAAAAATCACATATCACAGAAACTGAAAGGAGAAACAGCCGGATGGATCTTAAGGATATGACTTTTGGCCTGAAAAGGAAAACGCATATTGGTTTTTGGAATGTAAGGACGTTGAGAGAGGCAGGGAGGCTCAGACAGGTCGAAAAAGAGATGGAGAACTATTGAATAGATATATTAGGACTAAGTGAAATAGGGTGGCCAGAATCTGGGGAATTCCAAACACAATATAAATCCCGTAAACATGTCCTGTAAACTGACTCGTTCAACATCATTTTTCTAAGTAAAAAAAACTTGTTCAAATTTTCTCGGAACATGTAACTGATTAAAAGTAGGTTGCTGTGTTTCTTTACATAGAAAAAGCTTGTAATGACAAGTGAAATAACGGAAGGTATGGAAGGGAAACAGGAGTGATGAGAATGCCCACTAGGTAGGAGGAAGATGAACTTCACGGAGGAGACGTACGGCCAGTTGCGCTGTAAGACACGACTGGTCGGCGACATCGGAAACGTAACCCGCGCAGCGACAAACGTGGGGCGCCCGTCTCATGAATTGCTAATGCACAGGTTTCGGCGCGGCGGCGCGCAGCTACAATGCAGGTAACGAGGCGGCCAGTGGTGGCGGCGTCTGCGGCGGCACACCCGCACAGCACACACACCCCCGCTCGGCGGAAGCCGGCGGCGCTAATCGCCCTCCCTCGGCCGACCCCCACCCCGCTCAACTCCCCCCACTCCGCCGCTGGCGGAACTGTGCCACTCGAGTGCGCTCTCCTAACGGCGCCGCTTCCCGAACTCCGCCACCGCTTCTTGCCCCACGCTCTTTCTTTCCGGTCAAATATTAATGTTACACACTCTCCGTTGTTCTACTCTCCGCAAATAACAAAAAAGCCCTCGCAAGAGAAAAGTTTGTAGCTACTGTAAACTATTTTGTGTGTGTGTTCTCTCTCGTGTATTATTTTATACCTACAAAATGGAAGGCCGAAACGAGGCACTCATCAACAAGCTGAACTTCCTCCGTAAAGCTCACTAGAGGGCTTATATTCCGCCAGGGAGGCTACGATTTTAATTCTGTAACGGCAAAAAGTTACACCACCACTTGTAACAGGATGACTGGAGCAGGTGACGTGGTCAGGGTTGTAGGGCGTGGCTGTTTTTAGCAATCTTCCTCTTTATTGTTGGTTCTCCCAATACGTTTTCCGGTAGCTCAGCCCCACCGCTCGTGTTGTGGTGGAGACGTGCTGATGCACGCAGTCCAGGGAACGCGACGCCGGGCTCAGTCAGCGGCTGTGCACACAGTAGAGGGTTAGCGGCATGAGGCCCAGCCCAGGGCGCCTCCTGCAGACGCGGCGGCTCGTGATGACGCCGGGAGTCGCCAGTGCATCAGTGGGCAACGCCCTCCGCCGGCCGGTCCTCGGGGACAGGGGCAAGACAAAGAGAACTTATCACATAAACTTCGAGATCAGTGGAAAAAAATCAATTTGACTTGTAAATAATAGATTTCAGCTATCAGTCATCCTTTTTAAATGTTATTGGCAGATCTAGATTTCAGCTAGAAACTAGCCATTCTCAATGCACAATCATTTTTGATCAATGCATGTAATGCCTTTTGGTCGGGCTCCATCCACAGTTCATTTAATACTGCTCAAGTATTAAACTATTTTTACAATTCCTCCCATTCTTCTGCCAATAAGTCGTGTCAGCATTTTGCAAGTGTGACATATTAAACTCATCGTTCGATAGTATTCGCGCAGATCAGAATCTACCTTTATTGGAATAGGAAACATTACATTAATCCTGAAATCCGAGATCCGAGGATGTTTAACTTGTCTCATGTCTTGAATGCCAGATGGACTAGTTCTGTCATTGCTGGTCCTCCCGAGGATTCTGATAGATTGAGATGTTACAGGTGAATTATTGTAAAGCCCAAATGGACTGATGGCACAAATGATGACTTTAGAAAAATAGGTAAGAAGAAATTCTTGTGAAAATCTATAGTAGCAAGTCTAGTGCAGTTTTTCGACCACCTATCAATAGATGATGGATAATAATAAGGGGATATGCAAGTAGAGAATAAACTAGAGGATGGGTACAACTAAGGTACCTCAAATTATTGAACATATTGGTTATAAGGAAAGAAGAGGAAGACAGAAAAGGTATGTCTACTGCTAAAGCTAATGCCACCCAGCAGACTGCTAACAACCAGTGTCAGTCGAAAGGAGGAATTACTAGATTGTGAATACTGTAATTTTAATTTGTCAATGATAATACTTTATGTATTGTCGATTATGTATGCTATGATCCTAACACTATCTTTTAGGATTTAAATCAATTCAAGTGCTTCCTTTGCAGAAGTCACGTCAAATACATACAGTAAAGACTAATTCATCCGTAGAAGAAGTTAAAAACGCTGTTGGATTTGGGAGTTTTACCAGGTATGATTAACAGAGGAGAAAGAGAAGATAGAAAGAAGAGAAGCGCATTACGTCACTGGTTGGTTTAGTTAGCGCGGAAGCATTATGAAGATCCCCAAGATACACCAACTGCAGGCGCTACACTAGAGGCATCGCGGGCAGATTTACTGTTCAAATTCCGAGAGGAGGCGGCGCAGGTAGTCAGGCTACACACTTGACGGCAAAATCAGAGCACTTTAGTTCATAAGATAGCTTTCCATCATTCTTCCCACGTAGTGATCCCGTACTGACGAGGAAATGCGTCAAAAAATTATAGTGTTACTGGAAGTTTCCGGAGAATAGACGCAGATGTAGATGCAGAAGTAGATTTAGATATTGATGTAGACGTAATACGTGACTTCTCCTGAAACGTGCAAAGGGAACTGCAACGTTCTCCATGAGCTCTGCGGCATAATCTTATCTGTAAGATACTGCATAACATAAATGTGGGTTTTCACACAACAAATCGTTGTACAGGGTGGACAGAAACAGTCTGAAAAGCCTGTGAGTATGTTGCAGGGTAGTCTGTTTTTCGAAATAATTGTTAAGAAAAAAATCGATATGTTGCACCGTCTCCGAGTTAATTAGCACTGAATTTAGCCCGTCAGGCCGTTGCGTGCGCACGTTTATCTTAGTGTTTAGGACATATTATAAGCTATTTTTTATCTAGCAATAAATATGGACTTCTTTCTCTCTTATTTGTGAATAGAAAGCAGATGATGGAAGCTAGTTTTTCGAAATACAAGGTGTGGTGAACACATTAATTTAAAAAGTCGCAGGAACATTAATTTCAGTTATCCTTCTACGGCTGCCCTTTCGTCATTACTCCTCCATTGACCCTTTCGGGATGGTCATGTTTTCCTTATGAGGTAATCTCTGTCGATGGGATACCATCACATTCCCTACAGCACACAAATTTCATCTCGATTCTGAAGCAAGCTCCGCTGCAATGTGTCAGGTCATTCACCAAAGAAGAATTCTTTATAGTGGTCAATGAGTAGCTTGTCACATTGATTAACTGCCACTACTTGATAGTCACATGCTTCTTATAAATTTAGTAGGTTATTCAGCTGCTAGTTTAGTCATATTTAATAACCGGAGGAGAGGCATCTATACAGCATGCATGAACTTCACCAAGAAACACTCAGAGGTATCGCATGGGTGCTTGCCGCGTACTTCAGCGTAAGCTAGCCACTATCTCCACTTATAAGAACATTCATGGATTAATTGGTACAATAAGCAAAATTAAAATAACGATGTGTTAAGATGTGAAGAGCGGAATATTATATTTACCGAAAGAGGTAAACAATTTTCCAAAACAAATTTCGTGAGTTGTGCAGCAATCTTTGCACATAAGACATATATATTACAGTGCTGTTTAGTATTTACTCTAGCAATGAAAAAGACTTTCTTTAGAGAAGTTGTTGATAAGGTTTATAGAATGATGACGAATAAACCGAAGACTAATAGCGAAATAATAAAAGAATCACAGCGTTGCTTTATATGAGAAACAGTGGAACGGCAAAATTCTCTCCTTCGGTCATACTGGCGCAAAATTGTCTCTCCCGTAAAACGGGAAGATGTACTTCTCTTTCTTGTATTAGAAATTGTAACAACAACAATGATGATTATTATTATTATTTCTTTTTCTTTACTTTCTCAGACTGTTAAGTCTGGTTAAAAATGGAACGTGACGCGGACCTTGATCAAGCGTGACTTCCTTGTAACTGTATGGTATATGTTATATTGCATTTAGGAACTTTCGGGTAATTGAACATGTATCAATAATTAGAGATTTTTGTAGTTGTATATATATGTTTGGATGTAGCTGTATTGCATTGATGTACTGGTGGATATTGTGAGGTATGACTCCTGTAGTTGATAGTATAATTGGTATAATGTCAACTTTATCCTGATGCCACATGTCCTTGACTTCCTCGGCCAGTTGGATGTATTTTTCCATTTTTTCTCCTGTTTTCTTCTGTATATTTGTTGTGTTGGGTATGGATATTTCAATTAGTTGTGTTAATTTCTTCTTTTTATTGGTGAGTATGATGTCAGGTTTGTTATGTGGTGTTGTTTTATCTCTTATAATCGTTCTGTTCCAGTATAATTTGTATTCCTCATTCTCCAGTACATTTTGTGGTGTGTACTTGTATGTGGGAACGTGTTGTTTTATTAGTTTATGTTTTATGGCAAGTTGTTGATGTATTATTTTTGCTACATTGTCATGTCTTCTGGGGTATTCTGTATTTGCTAGTATTGTACATCCGCTTGTGATGTGATCTACTGTTTCTATTTGTTGTTTGCAAAGTCTGCATTTATCTGTTGTGGTATTGGGATCTTTAATAATATGCTTGCTGTAATATCTGGTGTTTATTGTTTGATCCTGTATTGCAATCATGAATCCTTCCATCTCACTGTATATATTGCCTTTTCTTAGCCATGTGTTAGATGCGTCTTGATCTATGTGTGGCTGTGTTAGATGATACGGGTGCTTGCCATGTAGTGTTTTCTTTTCCCAATTTACTTTCTTTGTATCTGTTGATGTTATGTGATCCAAAGGGTTGTAGAAGTGGTTATGAAACTGCAATGGTGTAGCTTTGTGTATTTTGCTAGTTTCTGCTCGTTCTAGAAAGAATTTTCTTAAATTGTCTACCTGTCCATAATGTAGGTTTTTTATATCTATAAATCCCCTTCCACCTTCCTTTCTGCTTAATGTGAATCTTTCTGTTGCTGAATGTATGTGATGTATTCTATATTTGTGGCATTGTGATCGTGTAAGTGTATTAAGTGCTTCTAGGTCTGTGTCAATCCATTTCACTACTCCAAATGAGTAGGTCAATACTGGTATAGCATAAGTATTTATAGCTTTTGTCTTGTTTCTTGCTGTCAATTCTGTTTTCAGTATTTTTGTTAGTCTTTGTCTATATTTTTTTTAGTTCTTCTTTAATATTTGTATTATCTATTCCTATTTTTTGTCTCTATCTTAGATATTTATAGGTATCTGTTTTTTCCATCGCTTCTATGCAGTCGCTGTTGTTATCCAATATGTAATCTTCTTGTTTAGTGTGTTTTCCCTTGACTATGCTATTTTTCTTACATTTGTCTGTTCCAAAAGCCATATTTATATCATTGCTGAATACTTCTGTTATCTTTAGTAATTGGTTGAGTTGTTGATTTGTTGGTGCGAGTAGTTTTAGATCATCCATGTATAGCAAATGTGTGATTTTGTGTGGGTATGTTCCAGTAATATTGTATCCATAATTTGTATTATTTAGCGTGTTGGATAGTGGGTTCAGAGCAAGACAGAACCAGAAAGGGCTTAATGAGTCTCCTTGGTATATTCCACGCTTAATCTGTATTGGCTGTGATGTGATGTTATCTGAATTTGTTTGGATATTAAGTGTGGTTTTCCAGTTTTTCATTACTATGTTTAGAAACTGTATCAATTTAGGATCTACTTTGTATATTTCCAATATCTGTAGTAACCATGAGTGGGGTACACTATAAAAAGGTCTTTGGTAATCAATGTATGCGTAGTGTAGCGACTTTTGTTTAGTTTTAGCTTGATATGTCACCTCTGTATCTATTATCAGTTGCTCTTTACATCCTCGTGCTCCTTTGCAGCAGCCTTTTTGTTCTTCATTTATAATTTTGTTCTGTATTGTATGTGTCATTAATTTCTGTGTAATGACTGAAGTTAATATTTTGTAGATTGTTGGTAGGCATGTTATGGGACGATATTTAGCTGGGTTTGCTGTGTCTGCTTGATCTTTAGGTTTCAGATAGGTTATTCCATGTGCAGGTGTATCAGGGAATGTGTATGGGTCTGCAATGTAACTGTTAGATAATTTAGTGAGATGTGAATGTGTTGAGGTGAACTTCTTTAGCCAGTAATTTGCTATTTTATCATTTCCAGGGGCTTTCCAATTGTGTGTAGAATTAATTGCTCGGGTGACTTCATGTTGCAAAATTATCACTTCAGGCATTTGTGGAATCATCTTGTATGAGTCTGTTTCTGCTCGTATCCACTGTGCATGCCTGTTATGTTGTACCAGGTTTGACCATATGTTGCTCCAGAAGTGTTCCATGTCTGTTATGTTTGGTGGATTGTCTATTTTAATGTGTGTGTTATCTATTGTTTGGTAAAATCTCTTTTGGTTTGTGCTGAATGTTTGGTTTTGTTTCCTTCTATTTTCACTTTTTTTGTATCTTCTAAGTCGTTTGGCCAATGCTTGTAATTTCAGCTTCTTTTCATCTAATTGCTCTATTGCTTCTTGTTGTGAGATTTTACCTAACCTTTTTCGTTTTTTTCCTGACATTTCATTTCTTATAAATTGTGTTAGCTGTCCAATCTCTTTTCTCAGTTTTTCTATTCTGATCTGTAGCCTGTGTTGCCATGCTGGTTTTGTGGGCTTCTTCTGTGTGTTGGTTTGTTCTGATCTCTGCCTAGTGTGTATACTTAGTGTAGTGAGTGCTCCTATATAAACCAGTAGTCGTAACTCTTCCATAGTTGTATTTTCATTTATTTTGTTGTGTATGATTGTGTTGATAGTTTTTATTGTTCTTTCGACTTGTGGGTTATTTGGCGATCTATGCAAGAATGGTCTAATGTCTGTATTTGTGTCTTTGTATTCTATATATATGTCAGCTGAAATTTCTCTTCTATATCTAACACGTGTGTCTCTTCGTGTTCTATTTGTGCTTGTTCTGGTGGCTGTCTTAAGATTTCGTTTTCCTCTGATTGTTTAATTGATGCGTGTTGTTCTTTGTTTGTTTGCTCTGGGATGTTTGAGTCCATTACTGTATTTTCTTCTTCTTCTGATTGCACATTATTTTGTTCCAGTATTTGTTGTACTTGTTGTTTGATGTTTTCAAATTCTGACTGGGGTATCCTGTTATTTTTTATTATTACACGGATCTGATCAGCTAGTCGTTGTTCTGTTAAAAATTTTAATTCCGGGTATCTGGTAATAAATGTTGTATATACTTGTCATCTGTATCCAGTTGTGTTGGTTCCTAGGTTTGTTGCTTGGTAATAGCAGAACATGAGGTGTCGATTAACTTCATCTGACCATCTCATCCTCTGTCTTTGTTTTCCTTCTAGGGTGATTGCAGGAAGCATATCCTGCAAAACACCTCTATTTGGATTTAAATCGTTTTCCAGTTGGCTAGCAGTGTCGTTACCATTGTGGGCGGGCATAGGGTTCAAGCGTCGTCCCCGACCATGACGACGGTTGTCCGAGACTTCTTTAGTTCTGTCCTGAACCAAGTAATCACACTAAAAGGGGGGTTAGCCCTATTAGTGGTTTGTTCTTTTCGTCGCCTTTTACGACTGGCAGAACATACCGGAGGCCTATTCTTTTCCCGGGCCTCCACGGGGGTTATTATTATTATTATTATTATTATTATTGTTATTATCATTATTATGACGTAATTAATTAGCGACGATTGTGATTACAACTAAAAATATCTGATTCAGAATAAATTTCTTTTTCTCCCGCTAGCGATCGGAAAATTTTTGGTCCTTAGACTTCTAGCTTCGGTCAGTAGTGATCACCTTCAGATATGTTACTATAGGTCCTAATAAAGTTTTGAGACGATTGACGGAAATTTATTCCACACTTCCTGGATAAGAGTTTTAATCGGCAGCTATACTACAGTGCGTGAATATGTGATTTGTTATGATTATCACATGAGAGGCGTAAATACTCACAATGAAATTTCTGTTGCAGGTAATTCACTATAACATCACAGAACTGCACCTCAACAACCATTAGTGTGTCTCCACAGATCAAGGTAATAAATGCGACAGCTACATTGCTTTTTATCGTTGTATAACATATAAGAGATACCTGTTGTCGCTAAAAATCATGTTTCATAAAAATAGTGCGGTGTACTGCTTATGTTCTTATTCTTCTATTTTTAACGGCGCATATCCTTTGTAATCACACTCTGTAGAAACGATATCCAGGGCCGTAATATTTTTTAAAATATGTTAGCTAACGTAGGAAGCTGTTGATATCCACTAAGTACTCTTTTTGATCGGTTCATACTATTGTACAAATGGTGTACATACGCGTATGAAGATAAGGCAAAAAATTAGCGTATTCTGTGCTAAAGAAGGTGAGGAAAACAGTAGGCAAAATTTTCCGGGATGTCCCCCTTTCTTTTGTAACGTAATAAACTTTTATTTACAAATTAAAAATACATTGATACATATGAAGGTACCTTTACGTTTCTTAGTTATCGACAGCCTTTTCCTTTTTGTCGAAATTGTTTTCTGATACACAAATTTGTTTTTCATTTGTCTATTTGGTTATATTTGTTCGCTTGCAGTTTGATTTATAATGTTACCGTGATTTTATTTTAGTTCTCGCCCTGTAGGTATGTATAGCAGAGGGACATCGAGTTTTTCATTCTTATCTCTTTTTTCAGTTTTTGATTGGGTTTTGATAATTTTATGGGTTGTTAATTCTTCAAAGTTGCTGACTTAGGGGAGAGAGACTGACCTGGTGCCATAGTATGGCATCTCTTAAAAGTTAATTTTAATTTTATCTTACTAGCTATGGACTAAACGTAAAAAAAATTAAACAATGATCAAAGAAATAGAGAGAGAGAGAGAGAGAGAGAGAGAGAGAGAGAGAGAGAGAGCGGAACACATTTGAGACATATGGTATAAAAGGAGAAGAAGTTTTTTTTTTAAACAAATACACTTTTAACTTGAACTTATGGGAGGGTGGGAGAGCGCCTGCGGCAGCAACGACGTGAGCGTGAGGGCTAAGGTTGAGATTGGTGTAGTGGCTGCGGCGGCGGCGGCTGGGGTTCAGCCGCCGTATTGCAAGTCTTTTCAGTTGACGCCAGATCGGCGGCTTGCTTGTCAATGATGATGAAAATGATGAAGGACACAACAGCCAGTCACCTGGGCCCCCCTGTGTGGTAGGCGGTAACGCTACCGCTGCGCTACGGAGGCGGACAGTAGGTAAAATAATTATACACTGGAGTTGTCGTCGCATGCAAGTACACGTTTGCTCCGTGACTCAAAATGCAACAGCAGTACGCCCGTGCCCCATCCTTTCTTTCTTTCTTCCTACTTTTTCCTGGTTTGCTACTGCACTACATTGAACTGAAACCGCGGGGAAGGTATCTTCGCTGTACTGTCACAGGGTATGTCATAAGAACCGTGTTCGTCACATTGTTAAAGATGACTAGATGTCTGAACGCATAAACAAGTTTCCATGTTCGAGTAAAATTTAGATCCACAAGATTTTCACTAAGGCTATACACATTTTGCCCTAGAGCCAATAGACTAATTTGGTTGTACAATTGTTGTTCAGTAAGTAATGCAATACATTGCTTTTTTTGATGAATGCCAGTTGAGAATATGAGGAATTTTGTGTGGGATATCATGGAATATTCCCGCTTCGGTCTCTATAGTGTCCTGAAGTTCGGATACATAGCGCCAGCCGGTCGGCCACACACAGCTGTGCCTCCTGCAACGTTGGAACGTGCGGGCACTCTGTTTCGAGGAAACTCACGGATCACAACAAACAGCTCGCTGCTCACTGGACATTTCTGTTGATCTGACGCAAGTCTGCGCACTCAAGAGCAGCGCAGAAGACTTCATCGGACTCTTCTTCCTCGCCCACTTTACAAAAATGGTTCAAATGGCTCTGAGCACCGTGGGACTTAACTTCTGAGGTCATCAGTCCCCTAGAACTTAGAACTACGTAAACCTAACTAACCTAAGGACATCACACACATCCATGCCCGAGGCAAGATTTTAACCTGCGACCGTAGCAGGCTCGCGGTTCCAGACTGTAGCGCCTAGAACCGCTCGGCCACCCCGGCCGGCCCCACTTTACAGCCTGGATCTCGCACGTTCGACTTGCATATCTTTGGCCTAACGAAAGATGCAATCCGCAAGAAGCAGTACATGGAAGATGGGGTGGTTACTGATCAGCAACAATTTTGCTCCGACGTCGACCAGTAGAGTGGTACATGAGATCATATAGGCACTCCAAATAACGTGGCGTAAAGCCGTCGCATTGAACAGAATTTATGTTGAAAATAGAGTTTTGTAGCCAAAATAGTGAGGAATAATATGGTGTATTGGAATCCTGAATAAAACCAAGTTGTGCCCAGAAAAAAAAAGTGTTGCATTACTCATTGAATGCCTCTCCTACTTCATCGCTTTAACAGATACATATGAAGCAAGGGCTCTTAATCTGCTACTCACGATACTACATTTCACATTTACGGGCTATTCCTTTCCAAACATTGTGTATCTGATCGTGGTGCTTGAGACTTTGAAATGGTTGATACGTTAATAAAAGAAATTTTCAATTGAGGCAGGAATTTTTGGTATTATGAACAGTATTGTGATCACTATATTGTGATGATACTGTCGCCATTTCAAATTCTTCTAAGTCGACGAGTATCTGCACAGCACGTTTATCAAATACGTCGTGAAATGTGCATTCTTATAGGACAACTATCCAAGGAGTTCCATCCAATAATATCGAAACAGCAGACGCTGTACACAATTTATTAAATTACCAATACTAAACTCGTTTAAGTAACAACAAATTCATATAACTTACAAAACTTAACAAATGGTTAAAGAGTGAGCTTTAAACAACAACGGCAGCTTGCCACCATTAAATCAGGAACCTTTTACAATAGTGCTTTTAGAGTTTATCCAAAAGACAAAATCCAATAATAAGTTAACTTGGCATTACAATTTAAAATGATTTATATAAAAAACTTTACGATAATGGCTCTGGGCACCATAAAATGAAAGAAGCGCAACACACAACCAATAAATACAATAACAAAATAATTTGATACAACCAGAGGGCGCGGACAACTCCCAACGCAATCACAGAAGAGTGAGCTCTCAACACTTCGGAGCCTTCCCACTAGAAACAGTCCCCGAAATAAACCGCTGAGAGCTCCCCGACATGTCTCACTTACGCACCTTGGTTATGTTATGTAACACACGACAGATAATATCAACCCAAGATAAAATTCAAAATACAGTATAACATCCCGACAGCACATGATAACCACAGCGCCGTTAACTCGGGCGCTCGTAAGTACCGGAAGCCAACACACAAATCTCAAACAATTCTCGCTTCCTAAAACGAAACAATAAAACCCAAGCGAACATGAATAGTCAAACTACAGTCCTATAACTGCCTTAACGACACCAAACGCGACTATTCCATCAAGTTAACAATAACACAATAAAAATACAGAACATACCACTAAATGCTTTTACACAACCAAATTGACTAGATCGTGCTGTTCAGGTCCCAGACGACCACATATACCAAGCAGCAGTAATTCACTATGTATGTACTGTACAAAACCGCCCTTCTTAGGCAGAATTTACCTATAGACTGCCAAATGTACCATACATGAACGCAACTCCGGGCAGGACTCCAGTTGAGCAAATAAATTAGTACCAACAAATATCGTAACGAGCCACACACACATAAAAAAGTTCCAACAACACCGTCCCTCATCAGAAAAGTTCAGAAACCGCTGCTGAAGCTTCCATGGGAAATCTGAAGAGCCAACCGAGCCCACACCCTAACCTGTCAGACGACTCCAAAATTCTGCAACTAGTTGTCTCCGGGCCAGAATATCACAGGACCCCACCGGACCTCCACATCAGACAGGCAGAAAGAACAAGTACGCCGACTCCAATTAATCACCATCGCATGGCCAGCACAGCGGCGAGTCGCCTCCGCCCCAGAACACTCTACTCATATTGCGAGGCACAAAAACCTTAGCGCTAATCACCAGCAGGTCAGGCACAGCGAACTTCACGTTCCAACCAGTCCCCGGAAAACCAACCACCCTCTCGCTTTCCGCCGGCCACCGCAAACACACGCCAGCGACGTCATAGCAAATCGCCACCGGAGCGCCACCCGCACCAGGACAGCGAACTATAATCGATTAGAGAGCGCGCTCCGAACAAGATCACAGGTTAGCGGCGCGCGCCATATCACGTGGCTTTTCGAATAGGTTTAGGATATGAGTGCTTTACATTTTCCTTTTCGTCGAAATTACTAGCAAACATTATTCATGTTATTATACCCACAAATAAGGTGCAGAAAGTCTTCCTGAAACACATCACCGCCATGTTTGATTTCATGCCGAAAGGTTGAGAGCGATTGCAGTACGTCGATTCTTTTTATCATACTGCAATGTTATCATCAAAGAGAATCTGTATACATTCATTTAACTAATATTTGGTGTTGCGGAGGTCACTTGTTGTTCTTTGTAATCTACCCATAAGGCGGCACGGGGAGGATAGAGTACCACAATTTTGCAGGTGTAATGTCTTTCACATTGAAGTTGAGTTTGCGCTATTGTGATACTTCCTGGCAACTTAATCTTCATGCAGGACCAGGTATCGAACACAGAGGACATACATTTTGCAAGCCACGTTCCATACGAATACGTCGTCCACGCACTCCTCACGTACCGCCCCCACAACTTCTCCTAACCGGGCCTTCTATAGAATCGTATCTATGTAACCGAATCTGCAAACGCGGCTGATTTCAAACAACGCAACGAAGAAGCTTGGCGCTCCGTGACACCAGGAGCTTCATAACTCGTTCGCAGTTTATTTGGAAGTCGCATAGAGTTGTATATCCAGGCACTCAAAGTGGGAGTCACAGGCAGTGAGCACTCGTCTGTACATCTCACTTAATGAACATTTTGTCGAGAAGACCAGCCATCAGAACACAGCCAAAGGACTTCAGCATGTTACATCCCCCACGAAATAATGAGCTCCCTAACTGAAAATGATAGCAAAAGATGAACATAAACTCCTTTCACAGGTTCTGGTGGGTCCGTCGGTTCCGACCGACTGCCAAATTATCCTCTACCAATGGTGTCATTGGATGCGGTATGAAATGACATTGGTCAGGACAATGCTCTCGACCGTCCTCAGTTTTCGTAACGTAGAACCGCTACTAGTCAAGTAGCTACTGTGAAGTAACTCTTTTATTCGCATTATTAGGCTGAATCTACTCCTCTCCAGTCACTCCACCATAGAAAAATACTGGCAGTAGAGGGAATCGCTCCCAGATCCTCCACATGGCAGTCAACCCCACTGACCACTCAGCTACAGAGGAGGACACAATTGTAGTAATTGTATTTAAAAATCAAAATCTATCAATATAAAGTAGTCTTGATCGTATGTAGGTTTATCTTTGATTTGGTGATCGGTTTCGTTCTCTCATGCGACAAAGAACGTGAAGGAAGATGAAAATCTAATAGTCATAGGGGACTGGAATGTAGTTATAGCGGAATGAAAAGAAGAAATGGTTACAGGAGAATATTGCTTGTTACTATGAATAAGAGAAGAGAAACATTAGCTGTGTTCTGCAATAAATTTCAGCAAACAATAACGAAAATTCTGTTTAAGAATCAAGGAGGGGAGGCGTATTTGGAAAAGGCCAGGAGATAAGGGAATATTTCAGTTAGATTACATCATGTTCAGGCAGAGATTCTGTGATCAGATACTGGATTGCAAGGCGTACCCAGGAGCAGATATAGACTCAGATCACAATTTAGTATTGATGAAGAGTAGACAGATGTTTAAGAGACCATTTTGGAAGAGCCGGTACGCAAAGTAGTTGGATACGGAAGAGACATTCGTGAAGTTCTGTAAGGTTATAGGTAATGCGATAAGGAATAATTCAGTGGGCAGTTCTGTGGACAGGAATGGGTAACAGAGGAAATATTTCAGCTGATCGATGAAAGAAGGAAGTACAAAAAAGTTCAGGTGAACTTAGCAATACAGAAATACAAATCGCCGAGGAATGGAATAAATAGGAAGTGCAAGGAAGCAGAGACGAAATAGCGGCATGAAAAATGTGAATAAATCGAAAAAGAAACGATTTTCAAAAGGACTGACTCGTCATACAGAAAATTCAAAACAACCTTCGGAGAAATTAAAAGCAAGGGTGATGATATGAAGAGTAAAATGGGAATTCTACCGTAAAATGCAGAGGAGAAAGCGGATGGGTGGAAAGAATACATTGAAGGCCTCTATGAGGGGGAAGACTTGTCTAATGTGATAGTAGAAGAAAGAGGAGATAGGTGACCCAGCATTAGAATCAGAATTTCAAAAGACTTTGGAGGATTTAAGATAAAATAAGGCAGAAAAGATACATAACATGCCATCAGAATTTCTAGAATCATTGGGGGAAGTGGCAACAAAACGACTATTCTCGTTGACATGTAAAATGTGTACGTCTGGCGTTATACGATCTGATTTTCGAAAAATATCTTCCACACAATTCCGAAGACTGAAAGAGCTATCAATTGCGGGAATTATTGCACAATCAGTTTAACAACTCGTAAAGTTGGTGCATTAAGTTGTTCTGAAAGCGGTGCTGACATTCAAGACAATAAAAGAGGGTTAAAAGCTATGAGCTATCTGGGGAAGTTATCCTTGCATTACTGAGCAACTGTTTCACCAGGTATCCAGTCTTGTCTACCAAATTGCCAACCCGACTAACATTAATAATAATCTTTTAATAGTCATCTTACGACAACCGGAGATATATATGAGAGAGAGAGAGAGAGAGAATTTAAATAAAAAGAAATAAATCGGTTTATATTTGGACATTTATTTTAACATTGGTCATTGTTCCGTGATTACACCACATGCTTCACGTGGTCAACTTGGTTTACACAAAGAGTGCAAATCCACAATAGTTTTGCAATTAAAATAAATTACATCGAAAAGCAATTTACAAAAGAAAAACCTCGAACTGGTTATTATCGCAATACTATTAACCTGATGGCTCAAACAATTATATAAGCACGTGGTACTGGTCTCACAAAGTACACCCCACGTGGGTCGAACATAAAGAAAAGTTGCTATATTGAAAAATATTGTCAAGACGAGACATTATAATCTCACGCACATTCGCATTTAAGATTGATGATTAGAGTTAAGAATCATCAACACGTGGTTCCACTCTGCTCACAAAGTAGTCACAAAGCAACTACTGGAAGATATTCTGAACTTCACACTCGAATTACACTGAGTTGCAATTTAAGATAACATTAACTGATGATGGTCGAAGTAGAGAGGATATAAAATGTAGTCTCGCAATGGCAAGGAAAGCATTTCTGAAGAAGAGAAATTTGTTAACATCGAGTATAGATTTAAATGTGAGGAATTCGTTACTGAAAGTATTTGTATGGAGTGTAGCCATGTATGGAAGTGAAACATGGACGATAAATAGTTTGGACAAGAAGAGAATAGAAGCTTTAGAAATGTGGTGCTACAGAAGAATGCTTAAGAATAGATGGGTAGATCACATAACTAATGAGGAAGTACTGAATAGAATTGGGGAGAAGAGAAGTTTGTGGCACAACTTGACAAGAAGAAGCTACCGGTTGGTAGGACATGTTCTAAGGCATCAAGGGATGACCAATTCAGTATTGGAGGGCAGCGTGGAGGGTAAAAATCGTAGAGGGAGACCAAGAGATGAATACACTAAGCAGATTCAGAAGGATGTAGGTTGCAGTAGGTACTGGGAGATGAAGAAGCTTGCACAGGATAGAGTAGCATGGAGAGCTGCATCAAACTAGTATCAGGACTGAAGACCACAACAACAACAACAACAACAACAAGATATTTTAGATCTAAACCTGAAACAAAGGTGATTAAATTTTCAGTGAGGCTGAACTTAGCGGAGACGCACTTAGCTGGAGATCTTACCATTTCAGACGCTCGCCGTGGACCGACTGGAGTGGGCCCCTACCGAGGGTGCCTCACAGATACAAATGGAAGTGACCAGAGATACAGCTTCCCATATCAACATGACAAGAGACGGACAGGACCATACCAAGAATAGAAACCTCTTTGCTTTTAGAAAGCGTAGCTACCTGTTCTGACGTTGGTCCTACTGTTGTCTAGCAGACAGGCTTGTCTGCTACCATCATGCATGCAAATAGAAATACATTTGCTCATTCATGCTTTCACACAGAAGGGAAGGGGGATGACAGTATCTTACCATATACACTACATAAAAGAAAGCGGATGTAGGTCAGTATGAGACTGTATGACATGAATTACATGTAAACTGTGTTTTGAAGTGTAGTAGTGTGACAGATCGTTCTTGTTTATGTGTAAAAGTAACACATTCCACTGCTCAGTCTCCTCCCTGATAGTCAGAACCACCACAGTAAATTTAGAAGTGGAAAGTATGCCGTAAATGACAACAGATTTAAGAAATTAACATGAAAGGAATCCAACAGAGACCTTTCAAACTCATGCTTCCAATTTTCTGATACGAATAATGTACAGAAGATAGGAAAATGAAGTGTGTTAGATGATTACGACGGCTTTAGGAAAGGTAAAGGCTTCTGAGAGGCAGTTATAATGTTGCGGTTAATAATGGAAGCAAAACTAAAGAAAACTCAAGACACATTTATAGGATCTCTCGATCTGGAAAAGGAATTAACAACGTAAAATGGTGATAAATGCTCGAAATACTGAGGAAATTAGGGTAAGCTGTAAGGAGAGACGGACTATATACAGCACGTACAAGAACCAAGCGGGAATAATAACAGTGGAAGACCAAGAACGAATTCCTCAGATTAAAAGAAGTGTCAGACAGGGATGTAGTCTTTCGCCCTTACTTTTCAGTCTATATACCGAAGAAACAATATGGAAATAAACGTTCAAGAGTGGAATTAAAATTTAAGATGAAAGGATATCAACGATAACTTTCGGTGATGACAATGCAATCCCAAGTGAAAGTGAAGGATAATTATAGAATCTGTTGTTTGGGATGAAGAGTCTAATGAATACAGAATACGGATTGTGAGTAAGTCGTAGAAAGACGAAGACAATGAGAAGTAGCAGAAATGAAAACAGCGCGAAGCTTAACGTGAATATTGGTGGTCACGAGGTAGATGAAGTGAAGGAATTCTGCTATCGAGGCAGCAAAAAGCTCATGATGGACTGAGCAAGGTAATGTTTTCCAATAGCGCTGGTAATTCATTCTTGCAAAAATCGGTGGCACATATCTCCTGATAGTCCGTTTCGTAAAGAGAATGTTAGTGTGTATCTGTCACTGACAATTCCTGCCCGTAAACTGATTCTCATGCGGCCCTGCTGCGTGATTGCTCGAGCATGTACATCAGCCGAAACGTGCGTACTGTAGTAATTTACTACGTCATCTCGTGTGAATCTGATACAAATGTAAACCATATGAAAGCTGTGAACTGCGGATCTCGAACGGCACACATCTCAATAGGTACAGATTTTTGTACACATCACTCTAAAAATTTCTCTTGCAGTTTTGACCTGTACTACTACTGCAGAAATATCTGCCCCTCATAAGAGTCGTCAGGCCATCTCTTGGTTTTCGGCAGATACCTGCGGTTTCAATTTTGTAGTGTGTTCAAAAAATGGATCTAAGCACTATGGGACTTACCATCTGAGGTCATCAGTCCACTAGACTTAGAACTACTTAAACCTAACTAACCTAAGGACATCACACACATCTATGCCCGAGGCAGGATTCGAACATGCGACCGTAGCAGTCTCGCGGTTCCGGACTGAAGCGCCTAGAACCGCTCGGCCACAGCGGCCGGCTTTGTAGTGTGTAATTTGAGGCAGTCCACCAAGCCCAATCACGTCTTTCATGCGTGACCTACTGTCGACGGGATGCATCGGTTTGTTTTCTTCTACAAATAAAACGATGTGTAAAGCGAAAATTTACGTGCCCTTTTCATAGAAACATCGCGGTATAGCCTGGTGAGGTGTTCGCATTTTTAGTATCTGTTAACAGGGACAGTGGAACACGAATAATAATCATTACTTCAGCTGCACAGCCGTGTGGCTTTAGCAATCCGAAAAGTTCATCTGGCGACTCTGAAGACAGACACCCGCTATCATATACAGGGCG
Organism: Schistocerca cancellata; assembly: GCF_023864275.1. Taxonomy (NCBI): domain Eukaryota; kingdom Metazoa; phylum Arthropoda; class Insecta; order Orthoptera; family Acrididae; genus Schistocerca; species Schistocerca cancellata. Next base: position 616,993,132 of record NC_064626.1, on the reverse strand, counting down.
ATCAGAAACAATCTGATAAGCTTGAAAGGGTTTCTCAGGGCAAGTTGTGATTCGAAATAACTGTCAATAAAAATGTTCGATGCGTTGCGCCGTTTCCGAATTAACTAGAATTGAAGTTAGGCAGTCAGACTGTTACGCGCACAAATTCAAGCAGCCCGCCACAGACCGAACAAGAGAGAAACACAAAGACTGGTCATAGCACTATAGTAAGGACGGAACCCGAATCAGTTCTGTTATTTGTCAAGCAGAGTGAGACAGTGCATTGTTGTGCAAAAATACGATCTCTGTGGTGAGGACACTGCTAGTAATGGTAGCTCTGAAGCTCTGATGGTGGTCGTAAGTTGCACTTGGGTCTCTTAGTTAAAAAATTTGCTGAGTCGATCAGAGCGTTGCTTGCAAAAGGCATGGTTCGGGTTTAGAGTCGCAGATTCGTGCACAGTTTCAATCTGCGAAGAAGTTTTAGTTTTTCACCTGTAGGAGTAGCTGACTTAAAATTTATTTCTCAATGCGCAGTCCCATCACTGGTGTAATTAGTCAAATGGCTGGCGAACATTCCACATAATAGCTCCGTTGTATGCATTTGCTCTCCTGGTAAGCAAGCTAATTGGAAGACATTCATGATACGAACACGTACATACTCTTCTGGTGTCAGTATACGAGGTATGAAGACAGAACATTTTGATATTAAGGTCGGTGTCCTCACGGAGGGGACCTTGGAGAGTCTCGTTACGCTGTGGTCGGGCTGCGGTGACTCACAACTTGTGTAACCAGTTGCGAGAGACCACTGCCGTCTGACTCGTGTTTCACGACAGCTTTTCTTATACGGTGAATTACTTGCGCAACACATCGCTAGTTGCAGTCACTCCCAGTCACCTCGTCTGTTGCTTTTCTAAATATAGGTAACCGAAGCGAGGTGGTGCAGTGGTTATGTGGTGGACTTGGATTAAGACGGAACGGAGTTCAAATCCCCACCCAACCATCAGCCAAAAGCTCTCTGTGGCTCCCCTGTATCGCTTATGGTGAATGTCTTGACTGTTCCTTCGAAAAGACAGGCCTCATTCCTTCCCATCAATCCCCAAACAGAGCTTGTGCTCTTTTGAGTGCCTTGTCGTCCTCGGGACACTACACCCTACCCATCCATTATTTCCGTTCAGTACAAGTAAAGGCGCAATAATTAAGAGTACAATTCTTCCCTATAACTGTGTAACACTCCATTATTTTCAGGTATTCTGTTTTCAGCGTAACTACTTACTTTTAGGTACAGGGTGACAAAGTAAAACTGCAACCCCTGAAACGCCCAATAAAAATCGGAAAACATCCAACAAAGATTTTTATTAACAACAATTTAACCACTAATACTTACATTTTTTGGGCCAGTAATGCAATTCCCCCCCATGAACCATGGACCTTGCCGTTGGTGCGGAGGCTTGCGTGCCTCTGCGATACAGATAGCCGTACCGTAGTTACAACCACAACGGAGGGGTATCTGTTGAGAGGCCAGACAAACGTGTGGTTCCTGAAGAGGGGCAGCAGCCTTTCCAGTAGCTGCAAGGGCAACAGTCTGGATGATTGACTGATCTGGCCTTGTAACAATAACCAAAACGGCCTTGCTGTGCTGGTACTGCGAACGGCTGAAAGCAAGGGGAAACTACGGCCATAATTTTTCCCGAGGGCATGCAGCTTTACTGTATGATTAAATGATGATGGCGTCCTCCTGGGTAAAATATTCCGGAGGTAAAATAGTCCCCCATTCGGATCTCCGGGCGGGGACTACTCAAGAGGATGTCGTTATCAGGAGAAAGAAAACGCATTCTACGGATCGGAGCGTGGAATGTCAGATCCCTTAATCGGGCGGGTGGGTTAGAAAATTTAAAAAGGGAAATGGATAGGTTAAAGTTAGATATAGTGGGAATTAGTGAAGTTCGGTGGCGGGAGGAACAAGACTTCTGGTCAGATGACTACAGGGTTATAAACACAAAGTCAAATAGGGGTAATGCAGGAGTAGGTTTAATAATGAATAAAAAATAGGAATGCGGGTAAGCTACTACAAACAGCATAGTGAACGCATTATTGTGGCCAAGATAGATACGAAGCTCACACCTACTACAGTAGTACAAGTTTATATGCCAACTAGCTCTGCAGATGACGAAGAAATTGATGAAATGTATGATGAGATAAAAGAAATTATTCAGATAGTGAAGGGAGATGAAAATTTAATAGTCATGGGTGACTGGAATTCGAGTGTAGGAAAAGGGAGAGAAGGAAACGTAGTAGGTGGATGTGGATTGGGGCTGAGAAATGAAAGAGGCAGCCGCCTGGTAGAATTTTGCACAGAGCACAACTTAATCATAGCTAACACTTGGTTTAAGAATCATGAAAGAAGGTTGTATACATGGAAGAATCCTGGAGATACTAAAAGGTATCAGATAGATTATATAATGGTAAGACAGAGATTTAGGAACCAGGTTTTAAATTGTAAGACATTTCCAGGGGCAGATGTGGACTCTGATCGCAATCTATTGGTTATAACCTGTAGATTAAACTGAAGAAACTGCAAAAAGTTGGGAATTTAAGGAGATGGGACCTGGATAAACTGAAAGAACCAGAGGTTGTACAGAGTTTCAGGGAGAGCATAAGGTAAGAATTGCCAGGAATGAGGGAAAGAAATACTGTAGAAGAAGAATGGGTAGCTTTGAGGGATGAAGTAGTGAAGGCAACAGAGGATCAAGTAGGTAAAAAGACGAGGGCTAGTAGAAATCCTTGGGTAACAGAAGAAATATTGAATTTAATTGATGAAAGGAGAAAATATAAAAATGCAATAAATGAAGCAGGCAAAAAGGAATACAAACGTCTCAAAAATGAGATCGACAGGAAGTGCAAAATGGCTAAGCAGGGATGGCTAGAGGACAAATGTAAGGATGTAGAGGCTTATCTCACTAGGGGTAAGATAGATACTGCCTACAGGAAAATTAAAGAGACCTTTGGAGATAAGAGAACCACTTGTATGAACATCAAGAGCTCAGATGGAAACCCAGTTCTAAGCAAAGAAGGGAAAGCAGAAAGGTGGAAGCAGTATATAGAGGGTCTATAAAAGGGCGATGTACTTGAGGACAATATTATGGAAATGAAAGAGGATGTAGATGAAGATGAAATGGGAGATACGATACTGCGTGAAGAGTTTGACAGAGCACTGAAAGACCTGAGTTTAAACAAGGCCCCCGGAGTAAACATTCCATTGGAATTACTGACGGCCTTGGGAGAGCCAGTCCTGACTGAACTCTACCATCTGGTGAGCAAGATGTATGAAACAGGCGAAATACCCTCAGACTTCAAGAAGAATATAATAATTCCAATCCCAAAGAAAGCAGGTGTTGACAGATGTTAAAATTACCGAACAATCAGTTTAATAAACCACAGCTGCAAAATACTAACACGAATTCTTTACAGACGAATGGAAAAACTAGTAGAAGCCGATCAGTTCCGTAGAAATACTGGAACACGTGAGGCAATACTGACCTTACGACTTATCTTAGAAGAAAGATTAAGGAAAGGCAAACCTACGGTTCTAGCTTTTGTAAACTTAAAGAAAGCTTTTGACAATGTTGACTGGAATACTCTCTTTCAAATTCTAAAGGTGGCAGGGGTAAAATACAGGGAGCGAAAGGCTATTTACAATTTCTACAGAAAGCAGATGGCAGTTATAAGAGTCGAGGGACGTGAAAGGGAAGCAGTGGTTGGGAAGGGAGTAAGACAGGGTTGTAGCCTCTCCTCTATGTTATTCAATCTGTATATTGAGCAAGCAGTAACGGAAACGAAAGAAAAATTCGGAGTAGGTATTAAAATCCATGGAGAAGAAATAAAAACTTTGAGGTTCGCCGATGACATTGTAATTCTGTCAGAGACAGCAAAGGACTTGGAAGAGCAATTGAATGGAATGGACAGTGTCTTGAGAGGAGTATATAAGATGAACATCAACAAAAGCAAAACGAGGATAATGGAATGTAGTCGAATTAAGTCGGGTGATGCTGAGGGACTTAGATTAGGAAATGAGACACTTAAAGTAGTAAAGGAGTTTTGCTATTTGGGGAGCAAAATAACTGACGATGGTCGAAGTAGAGAGGATATAAAATGTAGAGTGGCAATGGCAAGGAAAGCGTTTCTGAAGAAGAGAAATTTGTTAACATCGACTATAGTTTTAAGTGTCAGGAAGTCTTTTCTGAAAGTATTTGTATGGTGTGTAGCCATGTATGGAAGTGAAACATGGACGATAAATAGTTTGGACAAGAAGAGAATAGAAGCTTTTGAAATGTGGTGCAACAGAAGAATGCTGAAGATTAGATGGGTAGATCACATAACTAGTGAGGAAGTATTGAATAGGATCGGGGAGAAGAGAAGTTTGTGGCACAACTTGACCAGAAGAAGGGATCGGTTGGTAGGACATGTTCTGAGGCATCAAGGGATCACCAATTTAGTATTGGAGGGCAGCGTGGAGGGTAAAAATCGTAAAGGGAGACCAAGAGATGAATACACTAAGCAGATTCAGAAGGATGTAGGTTGCAGTAGGTACTGGGAGATGAAGAAGCTTGCACAGGATAGAATAGCATGGAGAGCTGCATCAAACCAGTCTCAGGACTGAAGACCACAACAACAACAACAATCCAAATTATCAGTGCCAGAAATTTACGTCCTGCAGATGGCGTCCTCCCGTACGTCCACATTCTTCCGGTCAGCTTTTCAGGTTCCTCTTTGAGTTCTGCAACATCTCAGGCGGGCTACCACGATTTCGTCTTGCGTTTTCCGTGTTTCAGTTCCGAACAATACTCGCACAGCAGTTATTGCAACCGGCTGTGAAATATTATTCAAAACAGGTGTAAAGAAAAAGACTGCAATATCTGAACATAGTGATCTGCAGTGACTATCTCTGTGATCTGCACTTCATTATCGTAAACGTAAGTTCCAGTGAGCCGGTGTGACGGAACTGCACACCATACCATCACCTGGCTGACATCTAAAGAGCGTTCATGAACTGCACAGTTTTCTGTCTATCCCGCAATGGTAGTTCTAATTATTCACGTAACCTTTGAGATGAAAATGGACCTCATCTGACTTCCAGAGCTTGTCCAGAAATCCATTGTCCTAGTTTACGTTTGTTATAATTCGGCGACAGAATTCTAACTGCAACTGGTAATCGCTCTCCTTCAGTTGGTGCAATATCTGCAGTTTGTTCGTATGAAATTTTAAATCAAAATGGAGAACTCTCTCTCTACATAACGTCCGGAGCTTCTTGTTCACAAATTTAAGCCGTAGGCTCCGCAAGACAAACGTGTACAGTTGGAGTGCGAGCCCTTCTCGGTCAGTCGGCCATCCCGACGGTTTCTTTTATAGAACAGATCCACTCTCTTCTAAATTTTTTATCCAAGTGTTTCGAGGGAATCCGACGATGACCCTCTACGTCGAAAAAACTTATAAACTCCCTCTGTGTACTTTCCAAACCGCCGTTGCTTTTGTAAAACATTTTTATGGTAAAAGCACGTTCCACTGTCCCAGTTTTACAACTGAACGTCCCTGTTATTCAGTGCTGTCAACAGTATGTGGCTGCCACCAAGCATTTGAAAAGTTCCCGTTTTTTGCGTCATCCTGTATGTACTGCAGCGTCAGACACCATTAAATTCTATGGAATGGCACAATTCACCTCATCCTCTAGAAGAAATTTCATAGCGTCAATGAGAATGTATTTTCAGAGCATTGTAATTTTTCGGATAATATCGACAGCTGGAAGACTACTCATTTAATACGTTAATGTTATTTACTTGAATATGTATGGGCAGAGCGAACATTTTTTCATATTATTGCTTGAAATTAGTGTCACCATAGTAAGTCTGACGGTTATTTTAATTAGCTAGTTAGTTAGTTCCACAGATCATTTGAACGATTCCTTTATCGAAATAATGTGGTATGGGTCCCTTTACAGGATATGTATACATGTTTAGTGCTAACATATTATTTTTAGTCCTACTCATGCAACTACACTCTTTTACAACTGTCTAGCAGTTTTTAAGTAACATTCAGTGGAATAAAACGAGTTGGGCAGGAAAAAGGTTTTAAATTAAATTTAAAACTGGTTTCGTTACCTGTTTCACATTTTATGTTATTGGGGAAATTATCAAAGCTTTTTGTAGCTGCATATTGATACCGACCTCCTTTTCCAGATATTGACAGCCTTAACAGTGGATAATAAAAGTAGGCATAGGTAGCACTGTCCTCAAACTTTGGGATTATTTATCACGAATTTCTTTAGTAAATATAGTTGTTGTGACGGATCATTTAAAACGCCAGCTCTTTGAAGAGGTACTTACGTGGCGTCCGTGGGTGAACAACAAACAACACATATTAATCTTACTTCTCGCTTTTGTGCAATCCGTAAGTTGTTTCTAAGTTGTAAGCTATCCCAGAAAATTATCCAACACGGCATTATTCAGTGGAAATATGCAAAATATGTCAAGAGGTTGATGCGTTTGTTTTCAAAATTGTTCTGTATGACATTGAGTGGAAATATGCAAAATATAAAAAATAGCTTAAGAAGCTGAGCAGTATGCTTTTTCCAGTTCAAGTATTCATCAACATGTACACTCAAAAAGTTGGAGTATTATACTTTATTTACTGACTCATACGGCACATCTATTGTTGCTGTTACTATTTATTGTGCAGAACTGAATGTAGCGTATTTTTTCAAAATTTAGGGAGAGTCCAGATACCTCCTCAACGATTCTCTGTAAAATATCCTTTAAATGTTCCCCGACCACTAGTCCTAGTAAGTGTACAATTTTTTCACCAGTTCTACACATTCTTAAGTCATATTTATAGCACGGTAATGATAAGAATAGTTATAGAGAGTAACCTGAACAAAAGCACAAAAGAAATGAAACTATCAATAAGCTTATCAAAACTGATGACTTGTAGTAGAATGCTCGGGTGTCCACCAATGTCACGTCGCAAGTTTTCCATAATATTTCGACAAACGGACTCTTTATCATCTTCAGGTGATTGCTGATGACTGCTGCTCTACCCGTGAATTCTAAAACGTACAAGTGTGCAGGGAAGACTGATGACCACGAGGTACATGAACTGAATGAATCATGCTATGCAGGAAGGAAAGTAAGACATGACCAACGAAGCAATGTAAGGTAACGGGCGAATTGTGGCGCCCTGAAAACATTCTAAGTTGGCGTGGCCGCTCGGAACGCTCCGCCAGCTGGGGCCCGGTAGCAAACACGTGGTGCCGAACGTTAGCCGGAAGAGAGGAGAACCTCAGCACGTGGTCCATCGAGCACATGGCTGCGAATTCCTCGGTGACGCTGTGCGCTGGGAGGGCCAAAGTTGGCGGACTTTGTGAAACCTCAATGGCAGACATTTCACAATTCGTACAGAAATTAATAGTAGCCAGATGAATTATGATACCTCAAAAAGAAACACGTACATTACTATTATTTGCACGACGATTCTGATGGTGTAATCAGATTTTCAATATCTACATTAGTTTATAGTACCTGACGGTAAATTATAGAAGTAACACCCAGCAACGAATTTCCAAAATATAAACGCCTCATCCGATTTCGTCGATCAACGTATCTTTAGAAAGCTATTAGTGTAAACCTAAATTGGTATAAATTGCAGGCATGTAACTTGAATAGTACATGAGTTATTGGAGGTCAAAGTGGCCGATTACTATCGATCGCGTCAGGCCATAAGTACTCCACAGTTACACAAAAAATGGCAGCTGCACGCTTATAAATATATTTATTCATCTATATATTTGTTTATATCCGATATACACTATTCACGAAGAAATTAGTTAAATATTTACTGTGTTTTAGAAAGCACAGAGACATTAGGCTACTGGCCTACCTTTTGTTGCTATTCCTTGATATATGTTTATTTAATTCGTTTAAGTATTTACTAATGTGTGTTAGAGTATGTTTATGGTCCAGCTGTAGGAATATTTATTTAATTTCAAGTTATTGAAATGTAAATCCAGTAGTTCGTATGTGTTTCAATATGTTTGTGAGTGCACGTTGGCTTGGAGACAGTGAGGGAGCGCTCTAGCCAATCACAGCGCTCGTTACTAAGAGAGAGGTATGGAGGTTGGAGAGGAGCATCGTTTGCGGAGAGGACACGGGGGAGTTCTGGAGGGTACGGCACAGGACACGGGAAGTACTGAACGCGACAGTCGGCGGAAAGACTTCGAGTGTGGAGCAGTTTGCGTATGGTCGCGGAGGATAGAAATATTTCGGAGTGCCGACCTATGCTCTTGTGTGAATTCCGTGGCTTCTCCTGTGAAGACGTAGTAAGCGTTCAGAAGTGAATATCTCTCGAGCTGTGTTGTTGTTCATAACTAATTACGTGAAGTAGGAATCTATTGTTTCCCTGTTATTGAACTTATATTTTATTTTATTGCTGGACCATCGACACCAATAAGTGTTTTGCAGAAAGGTACCGCATTCTCAAAAGTACTTCTACTATCGAACTCACCGTTTAAAGTCGTTAAGATAGTACCTGCAGATTTTTATTTAATTACAATCTTTCATTTATAATTTATATCATAATTTTATCTATTGTGTTTCAGTGTTTCGTCCACGACTGTTTTACTTTCGTAAAATGAAGAACAAACCGTCTTCAGTCACAAGTTGTGTTTATTTACTGCACTATCGATTTCGAGCCCTGGAGGCTCATCTTCAAGTGCTTTTTAGTGATTTACATCAGGTTTTTTTTAGTTGTTTGCCTGTTGATATTACATTTTTGTGTTACAACATGGTATATTGTTGATATAAGTTTAAAAGCGTTAATAATGTGAAACTAACTTAACAGTTTAACATTGTATGATGTCTGCTTCTGTTGTGCGGTTGGTATACACAATACACATCTTTAATTTTGCAGTAAATACTGGGATATATACATAGTCACACATTTTTTCACACAATACAATGTGCGAAAAAATGTGTGACTATGTGTATATCCCAGTATGTACTGCAAAATTAAAGATGTGTAATGTGTATACCAACTGCACAACAGAAGCAGACATCATACAATGTTAAACTGTTAAGTTAGTTTCACATTATTAACGCTGTTAAACTTATATCTACAATATACCATGTTGTAACACAAAAATATAATATCAACAGGCAAACAACTAAAAAAACCTGATGTAATTCATATGTTGCATTCATAATTGCAATTTCCGACTGATAGAAACCTTCGACCATTCGGTTCATGTGTGTATTCTTATCGTATACTCAGCTGTATTTGGCCTGTAATGCGGCAACTACGTATCCCGGCCCCTAGATAACGAAACCAGCCAAAACTTTCAATATTGCATCTCTGAGTCTAAGGGTTTGTAGTTAAGGGTCACCACACCCTATCACCTCATTTCATATTGTTTGAAAGCCCACAGTAAGGAGACATAAAAAAGTACAATAGCACAGGCAAAGAGGGTATTCCTGGCCAAGAGAAGTTTACTGGAATCAAACATAGGCCTTAATTTGATGAAGAAAGTTCAGAAAATGTAGTCTGGAGTACAGCCACTATGGTTCCAGTATATTAGGACATGTTTTTATAAAACAGTTCTGAAAATGGTCTTTATAGACCAAAACCGGTAGTCTGATGACAAAAAATTTGTGACCATAGACATAAAGTATAGGAAATTTATTCTACATTCGGGTAACTGTTCAATTCGCGACTATGTCGCAGCTTGTGAAACTTTTAGTCAAATTAATCCCTACCGGAAATTTTACTATGTGGCTCATAATATTCACAAATGCTTGCAGTTCCAGAACATGTGTAGACCTACATTATTCCGACCTTTTCCTGATGTTGAGCGGTCCGAAATCAGTCATTTTGGATTACTTGATGTTAGCTGGTAACTACTTTCTATTCCTTGCAGGTCATTCACTAAAGTGTCAGCCCAGAAACGTTCGTACTTGAGATCGTTTGAAATCTCGAGTGTTAGGCATGTTACGCTGTGTGAACAGCGAGATTCGGTGCCGTAAATAGCTCTCCCGGCGATCCCGTAGAAGAAGCGACTTTGCTGTCGTCAGCCCGGTGAGCAGGTAGATTCAATGACGCGCTTCGTTGGCTCGCATCGGCTGACGACCCGTGACACGGTTCGGGCGGCAGGCCTACTCACCGAGCGGCGCCGGCGCGGCTAATTCTGGAGGCGGAGCCGTCAATGCAGAGCCGGGCAGTGGGCGTGGCCGTGGCCTCCCATTCTCAAACGCACACCTTAATAGCACGCTTTTGTTCTATTGGATTAAACAATCTAAGGACAGTTTATCCAACAATATGTCTTCAGTAAAATGGAAAGAATAGAGAACATTCTTGACTCGACTGTTATTCGGTACAACCACCACTCTCAGAAAAGCGAGACTTAGGGGATATGTACAACAGTCTTCTCGTGTTTTTCTACAATATTACTGTCGTCCTACGCTTCCATTCTTTGGATATAGTGGGCGTCAGTTTTCACATTTTTCGGTGACGTACGTTCTATGACCGTTATCGCTTGAAGCTGTTCGTAGCCTCCGGATTTCGAATGGTAGGAAGCGAGGAGCTGGTAGCAGTACTTTCCTGGCCAAGAAAAAAGTCATTGCACAAAGGAAAAAAAAATATTTAGTCAGACCTGCGTTGCATTTATAAAATACGAAGCACTAATAGTTGTCGAAGGCTTACAATCAAAAATACTGAAACGTCTCTGTTAGATTCGTTCTATACTATTGAACTTGTATTTCGTCCAGTCACGCTCAGTTATTTGTAATTTAGTTTTGTACTTAGTGTTTTTTTTCCATTCAGTGGTACACATTCCCCTTAAAGTATAAATTTTTTCGACTAGGCATTAGATCCTACGTACATTACCCACATTTTCAGTTCCCAAATTTCCTTTCTCTCGTTATCATCTGTATGAATGAGTGTGTGTATCTTGAACTTGTTTTATATACGGCAGCAGTAGAGCATTTGGCTGCCAGCTGTGGTAGCAACAGTGTAGCCAACGTAGCTTCTTCAGTTAAGGCAAAGATATTTGTACCACTTAGACAGTCATTTGACAGCACTCAAGTTGGTGGCGGAAAGGACCCTCTGGGCCCTTCCGGCTACCTGTGGTAAGTTCGTTGCAGAGAGAGCGTCCGCTTGGAACACGCGAAGGGACCTTTGGCGAGTGAAGACGGTACTGTTAAGAGCTACTTGCCGCTAATTAGTGTATTAATGAGTGACGGTGTGTAGCCATTGTGACTGATGTACACGTTTAATCTGTTAGTTCACCTTCCAGTTCACAAATCGAATTTTTATATTTTTCAGAGTGTAGTCAATAGTATACTTTCTGAGTATATTTTCTGTATTTAGTAAGCTTATCCGATCCTTGCTTTGTGTAACCAGAATACGTGTTATAGGAAGTTTCGTTACTCCAGCACAGATTTAAAATTCAGTTGTCTGACTATTCGTTCAATTGGAATGTGTGTTTTATTTCTTCTTCTTTCCATTATAGACCGAAACCGGTAATCTGTTGTCAAACAGTTTGTGGCCATAGACGTAAACTACAGGAAATTTGTATTTAGAAGTTTCGGACGGTACTAATTCTCAGTAACTCTTCAAGAAGCATGTTGTTAATATGAGTCAACAATAATTAACGAATTTCATTTTTTTCTAATTTTTTATGATGGGCATGAAATACCCCCCCTCTTCCTACCCTTGGTAATGCACATTAAGGAAAATGCGTTGGTTTTCCTAAGGTTTAGCACCTAAACATCCAGTACATAGAACATCAATTCTGAACATTAGGAAACACATGTTTAAATTCATCACCTTATCAACCCTCAAAAACAGAAGAGGCCCCAATCCGGCACACAGGCCTCTACTATAACCAGAAGCAAATAAAGGCCAGATAACTAATGCAATTGCTGAACAAATCATTACAGCAACTGATGTAATTTGACAGCCCAAAGAAAGTGTTCAGGGTAAGATGCAACAGCCACGTTTTGCAGAATATAAAAACGTCGGAAGCAAATGGTCAGAAATGAGTTCACTAATTTTAACAGCCCTGGTGTTAGTAGCTGAAGCACGAGAGGGAGTCAGCAGCAGCTCTTTCCTCAGTTCGTCCAGCCTCTGCCTGACACTAGCCGTTGCTCTTGAAGCACCACATATTTTCGCTATACAGAGTCCTGCCAGCAGGTCTGAAGGCCTTCGAGTCTGCAGAGCCCCGACGGGCGGCCCTCAGCAGGCGCTGCGTTGCCCTTCCACCCCAGTCCTCTAAAAGCCTCGCAGGCGGACGGGTCGCACCTTCTCATAGAAGGCAGCCAGACCTGTTGCAGGGCAACCATTGCAGATAGTAGTGGACAATCACTAGCGGTATGACATAGTTCTGAAGTTACATTTTATAATCAAATTGTGCGATTGACATTTTCTGTAGTGTCCCTATGTCACATTTCGTTAATGTTGGATAGATTTCTAAAGATTTTTCGAGTGGATAACTCCTTTCCAATGCTTCTGGGTCATTAGACTTGCCAAAGGTTTGATACGCCCCATCAAGTTTTGATCTCTTGTGCCACTCTCCTCATCTCAGAATAGCATCTGCAACCAACATTCGTCAAGTAACAGCTTCCAGTATGAAATAGTCTTGCGGACCAACGTGAATGGACCACTACCTCTTTCATTGGGTCAGTAGAAGTATTTCATAGTAAAAGCTGTTATCTGAAAGATATTAGGCGCAGGTGCTACTCTCCAATGAAGAGCTCGTTTGTAACAGGACAGGAATTCGAGGCGAGTTCCATCGCACAAAACAGACCACAAAAAAAAGAAAGAAAAGGGTAACAACGTAGTCGTTTTGTTTGACAGTTCCTAGGTCATCCACCCTGTCCGCACATCTGCCACTTAAAGTTGCTGAAGTGGAGCCAACGACCCTACGGTCGTCGATCTGTTTCTGGCTGCTTCTTGGTTTCGTCCTAGGACTCCAAGTGCCACTGTACGTGACGGAAGTAGATCTCAGCGTCAGAACGGCCTGCCGCGTGCTCATTACTGCTTCTGTAAGTTGGTTGCGGCAGTAAGAGATGCGGCAGTTTCGGTCGTAATGGAAGGGCCGTCGTTAAAGAAGTTTGTTCTGGCGTCATGGCCTGAAGTGAAGCGATGGCTGTCTCTGGTCCAGCGTTGGCAGGCCCTTTCTCCATCTTTCTGGACGCCACTTTGGAAGGCTTCAGTGAGCGTTTTTACTGCCCACTTTTGACTGCGTCAGGATTAGTAGGCGAACTGAACCGTGATTTATTTTTAAAGAATATTCTTAATAATTTATTTTATTTACTACTGATTCATCAAGAACATTAACACATTTAATCACACTATGTAAGCATGGAAGTAGTTACCAGGGAGTAATTGATGAAATCATAACAAAATTCCTTTTAACAAATGGGAATTTTATTCAGTTTAATAGTGCCTAAAAGCATTTTTTTAAAGAAACAGATTTAAAATTATAATCAGAAAGCACCCTCTAAATATCAAAGTTACAATTTATTCAGAGGCAGAAAGAAACAAGTTTGGACTGTATGAGCTTTCGGGCAGAGAACCTTGCCGCTCCCTTTAGACACCGTAGTAGTTACGACCGCTCACAACTGCCTCTGAAAGATTACACTGGTGCAAATCTGCAACACACCAGATAAGTTTAAACTAAGAGTTTTAACAATTTACACAAACACACAAACTATGCACCCCCGTAGGAGGGATTGAAAAGATAAAAAACCTTAACAATTAAAATATTAGCCTTTCCACCGAAGGTGCAACTTGATTTTAATTTCTAAGGAATGTCTTACGGTGAAAGAGTGGCAACTTCACATACTAAAATGATCATTAAAATAAAAGCCCATGAAATGCAATCTTATATAAAATCCTACGAGGTTGGCCAAACAATAGTTAAGATGTTCGACAGTACACAGATACCGCCTGTCAAGATAATAGGCAATAATATCAAAGTTTCCAAAGATCAAAACATATTTCAGGTATTAGGCCTTTATACTCCAAGCAATAAATTCGTTAAAATACCAAATCCGACAAACATGACAGAGGCAGCTACTAGCGTACGGTAGATTGATAGGGAGATTACGGAACAACCCGAACCGCAGGTTGCTCTAACCCGCCCCTACTCCACAAGGAAAAATGGACCACCCAAATGATAAACAGCCACCTTCCCGCGGGTGGGCAAACGGAGAAAAATAGTGGGACGACCCCAAAGCAAAACGACTGGTGACCACACCAAGAAAAGAAGTAGAATTTAACAAGAGTAAATCAAACAACATATCACCAATCACTTAACTTCTAATGAACTGCGATTTCTCGAGAAGACCTGACGCAGCACCCCCAAATCGATCTCCCGAACCGTCCGCTGCAAGCCGCTTCAACGGACACAGAAGGCGCGCCCATCTCCCGTCTCACGCCGTCGCAGCTCGCACCGGTCAGACTGATGTCGTGGGTTGACTCCTGTTGCTCTCGTGTCGACCGAGAAGTCACTACCCCTCGCTATACGCCGCGGCACACTGGACTCACGTGGCGACCTCACGGGCGCCGACGCTCACGACGGACAAGTCATCCTTTGTCAGTGCGCGACCGACCAACCGATCGTTCCAACCACCAATGACCATTGCCTGAGCAAACTCGAGCAGACTGGCGGCCTAACGCGCAGACTCAGATGCAGGAACTAATCCCCGACCGGGCGACCACTCACTGAGTTCTCTTACTGGCGGAGTGGAAAGACTCTCATTTTGCCGGCTTTAAAGGTTGATCGTAACGACAGACAAACTAGCACTCCGAACGACAGACAGACACTAACTGTCTAACAAATGCACGAGAGACAGACTAGCAAACTGTCGACGAGAGACTGACCCAGACTGGCTCCTGGCAAGTTTTTTTTTTTTTTCCTTTTTTGATTTTCAATTCCCCCAAAGGGGGCGGGCTGGCAGCAGCTTAGTAAGCTGCTCTACAGCCTACAGACTTTTTTTAAAAACGGAAGAAGAAAAGAAACAAGAAAAACAGGCGATAAAACGGGGACTTAAAGTGTAAAATGGTGAAAAAATGCGGAAAGTTAAAACAGAAAGCAAAGGGGTTGGTAATGTTAATAAAATACAGAGGAATCAGACAAGTAACATAGTAGACACACAATTAAAAAAACATGGCGACAGTCTGGTTTCTGTTCGCAAGAGATAAAAAAAATCACACCCAGCGACAATATTATGGCCGTTCGCAACACTTCCCAAAAGACACACAACACAGAACACTCACTCTAAAACACTCACTGCACGAAAATGGCGTCACAAAGATGACACTCCCGAGCCAAGGGCAGATGGGGGGGGGCTACCTGGAGGAGGGGAAAAAACAAGGAGGGAGGAGAGGAGAAAACGAAAAAGGGGACGGAACCAAGGAGGGAGAGGATGCATAAGGGGGGGAGAGGGGCAAGGCAGACACGAGAGGGAATGAGAAAAGGCAGAGGAGGGAAATGAAAAAGGACTCGGGGGTGAGAAGGGGGCAAAGAGAGGGGAGGTGGGGAAAGAAAGAGGATGGAAGGGGGGCAGGGAGCCCAGGAAAAGGACAGAGGAAAGGAGGGGGAGTGAGGACCAGAGTTGATAGGAGGGAGAGAGGGCATCATCCGGGAGGTGGAGTTGATGGAAGCCACCTTGGGAAAGGAGATGAAGGGTGTAGAGGTGAAGGGTAGGGGGGACACAACAGTGAAGACTTGGCAGGGGGCGGGGATGGGAGAGGAGGGGAGCAACCAGGGGCTGAGGGGGATCAAGGCGGCAGGAGGCGTAGAGGATGTGGATATGTTCGAGGAAGAGGAGCAGAAGGGGGAAAGGAATGAGGTTCCTGGCGAGCTCATAGCGCCCCTTAAATGCACGTGAACAGGCAACCTTTCCCCTTTCCCACCAGAGGGAGACACCGCCAGAAACGGAGGGCGACTGCTTCACACAAGGCGCTATTCAAAACAGCAATTTTTACCACGGCTCACAAGCGTTGACGCAGTGGTGGTCTAGCTGCTGAACAATGCCTCACCTAACAAGGTAGGTTTGAGAGAGTGATGGTTGGGTGGCGGGGTGGGGGGTTGGGGGTGGGGGGGCTTTACAGAACATCCCTCCATGCATCAAAGAGATGAACACCTTGATGTTTGCATAATGTTCCAGGTGTTCAGCGTATGCACACAATTATTGAACTGTCATTTCTCCCATTTGATACCGAACAAGTAAACCAGTTGCTGTCTCTTCGCTATTCCTGAAATGACGTTCGTGGTAACTATTGAGAAAACCTTACGACGTTTCAGAAACGACTGCGGGGAGATATTTTCAGAAATTAATTCAGCTGTGACTAGACATAACGCTAAAAATTTTATGCTGTCGCAGACCCCGTAGTCTGGGTTGAGGTGCGAAACGCCAAGTCAAGTGCGCTAGAGATGGCTGTGAATAGACGCTGATGGGGCGGGCGGTGGCGGCGCTGCATATTCATGCTCGGCGGCAAGTTGCGCGTTTACCCAGCGCCCTGGGCCGCGCCGTGCACGCACTGACGACGCAGCGCGGCGGATGGCGGACGGACAGACCCGTCGCCCCGAATGACGACCAGGAGGGACCGCCGAGGCCACGCATTCGCCTCACGTCCGGGCCAGCAGGTAGATGCTGTTGGCGGGAGGGGTGTTGGGGGGTGGGGGGAGGCGGACAAGCGGATGTGCCGTGCACGCGTCCACCGGCTGCGGTGCCGCTCAATAACGCACGAGTCTGGGTCTGGTACACACACATGAGGGCTCCCCGTTTACACAGGGACGTGCACCTTAGCACGTATACTGTTACACCAAAAATCAGGAGATAGTCTCATAAAGCAAAGATATACGACTAGCCATTAAAATTGCTGCACCAAGAAGAAATGCAGATGATAAAGGGGTAGTCATTGGACAAATATATTTCACTAGAACTGACATGCGATTAAATTTTCACACGATTTGGGTGCATAGATCCGGAGAAATCAGTACCCAGAACAACGTCCTCTGGCCGTAATAACGGCCTTGCTACGCCTGGGCATTGAGTCAAACAGAGCTTGGATGACGTGTACAGGTACAGCTGCCCATGCAGCTTCAACACGATACCACAGTTCATCAAGAGTAGTGACTGGCGTATTGTACGAGCCAGTTACTCGGCCACCATTGACCAGACGTTTTCATTTGGTGAGAGATCTGGAGAATGTGCTGGCCAGGGCAGCAGTCGGTTCATTTTCTGTATCCAGAAAGGCCCGTATAGGACCTGAAACATGCGGTCGTGCATTATCATGCTGAAATATAGAGTTTCGCAGGGATCGAATGAAGGGTTAACACATCTGAAATGTAACGTCCACTGGTCAAAGCGCAGTCAATGCGTGCAAGAGGTGACAGAGACGTGTAACCAATGGCACCCATACCATCACGCCTCGTGATACGCCAGTATCGCGATGACGAATACACGCTTGCAATGTTCGTTCACCGCGATGTCGTCAAACACGGATGCGACCATCATGATGCTGTAAACAGAACCTGGATTCATCCGAAAAAATGACGTTTTGCCATTGGTGCACCCAAGTTCGTCGTTGAGTAAACCATCGCAGGCGCTCCTGTCTGTGATGCTGCGTCAAGGGTAACCGCAGCCATGGTCTCCGAGCTGATAGTCCATCCTGCTACAAACGTCGTCCAACTGTTCGTGCAGATGGTTGTTGTCTTGCAAACGTCCCCATATGTTGACTCAGGGATCCGTTACAGCCATGCGGATAAGATGTCTCTCATCTCGACTGCTAGTGATACGAGGCCGTTGGGATCAAGCACGGCGTTCCTTATTACCCTCCTGAACCCACCGATTCCATATTATGCTAACAGTCATTGGATCTCGACCAAAGCGAGCCGCAATGTCGCGATACGATAAACCCCAATCGCGATGGGCCACAAACCGACCTTTATCAAAGTCGGAAACGTGATGGTACGCATTTCTCTTCCTTACACGAGACATCACAACAACTTTTCACCAGGCAACGCCGGTCAACTGCAGTTTTGTATGAGAAATCGGTTGGAAACGTTCCTCATGTCAGCACGTTGTAGGTGTCGCCACCGGCACCAACTTTGTGTGAATGTTCTGAAAAGCTAATCATTTGCGTATCACAGCATCTTCTTCATGTCGGTTAAATTTCGCATCTGTAGCACGTCATCTTCGTGGTGTAGCAATTTTAATGGCCAGTAGTGCATTAGAGGAAACAGACAATGGTTTTATTCGAATTCATTCTCCATTAACCGTATAACATTTTCGACAATTTTGATAGCCGCGCGGGATTAGCCGAGCGGTCTCAGGCGCTACAGTCATGTACTGTGCGGTTACTCCCGGCGGAGGTTCGAGTCCTCCCTCGGGCATGTGTGTGTGTGTGTGTGTGTGTGTGTGTGTGTGTGTGTGTGTGTGCGTTTGTCCTTTGGATAATTTAGGTTAAGTAGTGTGTAAGCTTAGGGACTCAGGACCTTAGTAGTTAAGTCCCATAAGATTTCACACAGGTCTGAACATTTTTTTGACAATATTCATAAAGTTGCTTAAAATCCGTCTTGATTGCAAAAATTTTTTTTTATTATTCGTATGACCGGTTTCGGTTCATTCAGAACCATCTTCAGATCTGATATTTCAGTTACAGGAGTAACCCGTCCAAATCCAGCAACTTTCACATGCTACGTCACATTTGGACGGGTTACTCCTGTAACTGAAATATCAGATCTGAAGATGGTTCTGAATGAACCGAAACCGGTCATATGAATAATAAAAAAAAATTTTTGCAATCAAGACGGATTTTAAGCAACATTATAAAATCACTGATTGCTGTTATCCCATAAGACATTATGTCTGTTTTTGCAAAATATTCATAAAGATGCCGTTAACTGTCAATGAGATGATTTTTGAAATTACTTAATATGTTTGCAAAAGGCTTGTCTTTCACGGATCGCTTGAAGTGAGGAAAGCAAAACAAGCTGGCAGGTTAACGTAGCTCTAGATAACAGATAACACTTATTTGTAAATGCGTGACAGGGAGATGCTTGTCTTTTATTAGACCCCTACGATTATTGATTTCGCTTAATCAAAGGAATAAAGATGTTAGATGCTAGTGGGCACTAAAATAAATCAGTGGATAAAGTTGAAAATTTGTGCCAGACCGGCAGTCGAACCCGGCTTTTCCTTCTCGCGCCAACGGTCTCATTGAACGCCTCGGCCATCTGGGTCACGGTCCCTGACCGACCCAGATTTCCAACTTATGCACACGCTGCTGACGTAACTTCCCTGCCCTTTATCTTCACTAATCGTAGCAATCGCTAATTCGCCCGCGAGTTTGGACTTGTTTGTGCGTTAGCACAGATAGTATCACTGGCCGTCTCACCATAGGTACAGACACTGTACAGTCACTTCTTTCGGACATGTCCGCCACATGGCACAGTTCACAACAAAAAATGGTTAAAATGGCTCTGACCACTATGGGACTTAACATCTGTGGTCATCAGTCCCCTAGAACTTAGAACTACTTAAACCTAATTAACCTAAGGACATCACACACATCCATGCCCGAGGCAGGATTCGAACCTGCGACCGTAGCAGTCGCGCGGCTCCGGACTGAGCGCCTAAAACCGCGAGACCACCGCGGCCGGCTGTTCACAACAGCTGAGTGTGACTAAGTACACGTAAGTCACATACTGTGCTAAAGCAGAATCTTGTCTAGAGTATGGTAGAGGGCATCGTGAAATACCGGGCTTTAATTGATGAAGGCCGCTGCATTCAAAGCTTGATGATTTTGTTTTGCTTTACTCCACTAGTATGACGCTTGGTTATTTAATGATTAAAACTGATAAATCGGAATCTGTGCTTATAATGTAAAAAGACCATAAAACCACGGTTTGTAAAAGAATACCCCCCTAGTGTTTGGCAGCTCACAATCTAATACTTCCGACAATGTTCACGCTTCGTGGTTATAACGGAAGGAACAAAGCACACCTAAGGTCACGTTCAGTATAAAAAATTTCGGTAAATGGAACCAAAAAAGGAATCTCTAATCACTCGCTTAACATTACGTAGCTGAAATAGAGTATCAACTTCTGCAAGTTAAACTGTCTCCTTCCTATACCGTGATCCATGGCCTAACAGGACTGCTCGCGAGAGTGTGATCTTATCCTTACAAGCTCTCCGCAAGAGTGACGACAGTGGGGGCCACCGAGTGGTTCCTCTCTAAGTGGAGGGGAGAGATGCGCCGTTAACTGTAGGATGGCCAACCGCGCTCTGTGCCATTCCCTATTGCCAGCTTCACTCGACAAGGCTCACTCACTAAGCCATTAACTCTGGTTTCTGTGGAAATATTTGAAATGCACTCATTCACGTCGAGCCATGAGTGATCATTCACGAAACAAATGGCGAAATAAAAGGACTTACAAACTAAAATATATGAACAGGTTGGTGTGTACTTCCTCTAGACGCTAGTCTGACTGAATGCGTGTTATAAATTTGCCACTAACACCATATTAAGAGGTTTTATATTTATGCTGTTTACAAAACGAATCTAACGAGCACGCTTCAATATGACTTTGGGAGTAATAATAGATGAAAATCTAAATTGGACCTAGCACGTAACTACAGTGTGCAAAAAAGCATCAGCATCCCTTCATGTCCGACAAAAACATAAAAAACTCTTCCCTTTCGATCTGAAAAAGAAAGTAGAACAAACGCTTATACTCCCAATCATTCACTACAGCGATATTATCCTACAAGGCCTCTGTCAGGAAAACTCGCGACGTCTGGAACTGGTCATGAATGCCTGCGTCCGATATATCTGTGACGTTCGACTTTTTGATCACATTTCACCAGCATATGCAAAATTGTCCTGGCTGCGTGCAGACAAACGCAGAGATTTCCATACACTCTGTCTCATTTAAAAAAATGGTTCAAAGGGCTCTGAGCACTATGGGACTCAACATCCTAGGTCATAAGTCCCCTAGAACTTAGAACTACTTAAACCTAACTAACCTAAGGACATCACACACACCCATGCCCGAGGCAGGATTCGAACCTGCGACCGTAGCAGTCCCGCGGTTCCGGACAGCAGCGCCAGAACCGCTAGACCACCGCGGCCGGCCTGTCTCACTTACTGCCTTATAAATGTACACTGTCCCTCATATCTCTCCTCGTCCTTCACGCTTATGTCGGAACAACATGACAAAAACACACGTTCCCATCATAATAAAATACTCTCTGTTCCATGCATCGCTCAGTCACCTTCTCCAAGTCGTTTACAGTAGCGGGAACCCGACTCTGGAATAGCCTCCCTCGTTACGTTAGAGAACTTAAAAACATGTCCGGCTTGAAAAAACTGTTAATGACGTATCTACTTAAGCAACAGTAATGCCTTCCTCTGTACATGAATGCACTTCACCTCATTACTTCCCTCTTTCCCCTTCCTTAAATCTCCCTTCCCCAAAACTCGCTATACTAGTAAACATCTAATTTAAACACCAAGATATTAATGTACATCTGCACAAATCTTCATTACTATTGCCAATTTTTCTCATGTTTATTATTATTATTTGATTTTTTTGCTGTTAGTATTATTGCTTTTATCATAATTTGTATATATAGCACCCGTTGTAGAAATACTGCCAGTACATCTACATCTACATCTATACTCCGCGAGCCACCTTACGGTGTGTGGCGGAGGGTACTTATTGTACCACTATCTGATCCCCCCTTCCCTGTTCCATTCACGAATTGTGCGTGGGAAGAACGACTGCTTGTAAGTCTCCGTATTTGCTCTAATTTCTCGGATCTTTTCGTTGTGATCATTACGCGAGATATATGTGGGCGGTAGTAATATGTTGCCCATCTCTTCCCGGAATGTGCTCTCTCGTAATTTCGATAATAAACCTCTCCGTATTGCGTAACGCCTTTCTTGAAGTGTCCGCCACTGGAGCTTGTTCAGCATCTCCGTAACGCTCTCGCGCTGACTAAATGTCCCCATGACGAATCGCGCTGCTTTTCGCTGGATCATGTCTATCTCTTCTATTAATCCAACCTGGTAAGGGTCCCATACTGATGAGCAATACTCAAGAATCGGACGAACAAGCGTTTTGTAAGCTACTTCTTTCGTCGATGAGTCACATTTTCTTAGAATTCTTCCTATGAATCTCAACCTGGCGCCTGCTTTTCCCACTATTTGTTTTATGTGATCATTCCACTTCAGATCGCTCCGGATAGTAACTCCTAAGTATTTTACGGTCGTTACCGCTTCCAATGATTTACCACCTATGGCATAATCGTACTGGAATGGATTTCTGCCCCTATGTATGCGCATTATATTACATTTATCTACGTTTAGGGAAAGCTGCCAGCTGTCGCACCATGCATTAATCCTCTGCAGGTCTTCCTGGAGTACGTACGAGTCTTCTGATGTTGCTACTTTCTTGTAGACAACCGTCTCATCTGCAAATAGCCTCACGGAGCTACCGATGTTGTCAACTAAGTCATTTATGTATATTGTAAACAATAAAGGTCCTATCACGCTTCCTTGCGGTACTCCCGAAATTACCTCTACATCTGCAGATTTTGAACCTTTAAGAATGACATGTTGTGTTCTTTCTTCTAGGAAATCCTGAATCCAATCACAAACCTGGTCCGATATTCCGTAAGCTCGTATTTTTTTCACTAAACGTAAGTGCGGAACCGTATCAAATGCCTTCCTGAAGTCCAGGAATACGGCATCAATCTGCTCGCCAGTGTCTACGGCACTGTGAATTTCTTGGGCAAATAGGGCGAGCTGAGTTTCACATGATCTCTGTTTGCGGAATCCATGTTGGTTATGATGAAGGAGATTTGTATTATCTAAGAACGTCATAATACGAGAACACAAAACATGTTCCATTATTCTACAACAGATTGACGTAAGCGAAATAGGCCTATAATTATTCGCATCTGATTTATGACCCTTCTTGAAAATGGGAACGACCTGCGCTTTCTTCCAGTCGCTAGGTACTTTACGTTCTTCCAGCGATCTACGATAAATTGCTGATAGAAAGGGGGCAAGTTCTTTAGCATATAGTTATAGCAGTACTTACTTTACTAGGTCTTAGTCATTACTGTTTATTCATATTGTGACTAGAGTAATCTAATTTTCTTATTTAAACTATTGTCATGATGTAACTCTGATGTGTGAAATGCTGCATGTGTGAAACACTGGTCTGATGTAAGAGAGGGCCTGATGGCCCTAATCTGATCAGGTTAAATAAATAAATAAATAAATAAATAAAATAACTATAATGAGGGTTTGTGTAGTGTAGTTTCTTCTCATCGTTTTGGAGGATTACGGAAATTTGTTCAACTTATACAGGGCAGGGAGAAATTTGGAAACACCAGAAACATAACACAATACGATGTCTAATATTTTGTACAAGAGCTGTTGGCATTCGAAACTGCCTCCGCTAGTTTAGGAGTGGATAGATAGAGGTCCTGTATGGCTTTCAAGGGAATGTTGAACCATTTTTCCTGCAAAATATTGGCAAGTCAGCTAACAACGTTGAAGGTGGACAGCGATCAAGCACACTTCTTTAATGTTGCAACCTTATCACAGAAATACACTCATGCACACAGTTTACAATGTGACAATGTTATGACAGTTGTTAAACGAACGCATCTCGTCCTCAGAAGGCGAAATAATCCTAAACACAGCAATGGTAAACTTTAACTAGAACTTTCTTTACATAATTATTCTTACGACTACGTAATGATGCTGGATAGTATTACGATAAATCAACTGACTCCGGTTCGAAGTTTGGTACTATTTGGGCTAGGAAACATACGCTGCCGTTACATACACCGACCCCCAGGGCAGGTAACTGGGGCGTTAGCGGCCACGAGGCAGGAAAAACACCGCTGGCTGAACTAAACTAATAGTAACGAACTGAACACAATGTATAGTAATTAGAAGTCCAGGAAAGCTAATCATATCCGCCTACCCTAAGCATTCCACTCGCTGCATTTTTGGTGGTTGCGGGACTTTCTGTACACTTACCAGTGGTCCTCGAGTGTTTTTAGCCGATGTCTAATGATGCTCCTGTGAGAGTGATACGAGTCACCAATTAGAAAAATAAAGAGCCATTTTGCAACCGAGACTGCCTATTCTTTCATACCTGTGGGTTGAGGGAAAAGGCCGGCCGGAGTGGCCGTGCGGTTCTAGGCGCTATAGTCTGGAACCGAGCGACCGCTACGGTCGCAGGTTCGAATCCTGCCTCGGGCATGGATGTGTGTGATGTCCATAGGTTAGTTAGGTTTAATTAGTTCTAAGTTCTAGGAGATTGATGACCTCAGAAGTTAAGCTGCATAGTGCTCAGAGCCATTTGAACTATTTTTTTGAGGGAAAAGTATTGGTTCATGGCGTTGTGAATGACACCAACAGATTGGTGCTCCCACTAGAGACGACCAGGTACATGGCCGTGTTGTCCCAAGGCAGAGACGTTGTCCTAACGTTAAGAAGTAACAGTCCAAAAGGCACGCATATTCTTGGGATTGTGGCGGCCGGTGTCTTTGAACCCTTGAGGCGCAGGCGCCTCTAAATTGTCAGATGTATCAGATGTACACGCCTGCTGCTGACGGCACTGGATGTATACGACGTTCATAGCAAGAGTACAACGTACTCACAGACGTAGACCAGGTGGAATCAGACTGGCCTCGCCATATCCATTGCGTACCTCGTGTTCAAGAGTAGGGCAGAGCTCCGCCATTTCAGGTGACCTTTGGATGATCATATGTAATACGAGCAGTCCTCGTTCCAAGAGCATGTATAAGGAGCCTCTTCCCAAAAGGTTCAAGAGAACCGCTCTGACGTACTCGGTCACGTCCAGCACCCGTCTACGACGCACAGAAGCTGATGCGTCATCGCATGCCACTTCCTGGCATCCATGGGTCTGAAGGCTATGGTGAAGTAGCCAAGAGGAATGAAGTACTTGTTCTGAGAGAGGACGTCAGCAGCTGCTACGGACACATTACTCACAAGCCACACTCGTTAAGTGCTTCTCGATAAGTTAAATACATACGAAGTAAGAAATGCAATGCAGAGAGTACTGAGGTGAGCATATAAAACAGAGGTGAATAATAGTTCCGAGGAAGACTATGATCATATGCAAAAAAAATGACGATTTTTGATATCCATGTCATAAAACCAATCACTGATAAATTAATATACACTCCTGGAAATTGAAATAAGAACACCGTGAATTCATTGTCCCAGGAAGGGGAAACTTTATTGACACATTCCTGGGGTCAGATACATCACATGATCACACTGACAGAACCACAGGCACATAGACACAGGCAACAGAGCATGCACAATGTCGGCACTAGTACAGTGTATATCCACCTTTCGCAGCAATGCAGGCTGCTATTCTCCCATGGAGACGATCGTAGAGATGCTGGATGTAGTCCTGTGGAACGGCTTGCCATGCCATTTCCACCTGGCGCCTCAGTTGGACCAGCGTTCGTGCTGGACGTGCAGACCGCGTGAGACGACGCTTCATCCAGTCCCAAACATGCTCAATGGGGGACAGATCCGGAGATCTTGCTGGCCAGGGTAGTTGACTTACACCTTCTAGAGCACGTTGGGTGGCACGGGATACATGCGGACGTGCATTGTCCTGTTGGAGCAGCAAGTTCCCTTGCCGGTCTAGGAATGGTAGAACGATGGGTTCGATGACGGTTTGGATGTACCGTGCACTATTCAGTGTCCCCTCGACGATCACCAGTGGTGTACGGCCAGTGTAGGAGATCGCTCCCCACACCATGATGCCGGGTGTTGGCCCTGTGTGCCTCGGTCGTATGCAGTCCTGATTGTGACGCTCACCTGCACGGCGCCAAACACGCATACGACCATCATTGGCACCAAGGCAGAAGCGACTCTCATCGCTGAAGACGACACGTCTCCATTCGTCCCTCCATTCACGCCTGTCGCGACACCACTGGAGGCGGGCTGCACGATGTTGGGGCGTGAGCGGAAGACGGCCTAACGGTGTGCGGGACCTTAGCCCAGCTTCATGGAGACGGTTGCGAATGGTCCTCGCCGATACCCCAGGAGCAACAGTGTCCCTAATTTGCTGGGAAGTGGCGGTGCGGTCCCCTACGGCACTGCGTAGGATCCTACGGTCTTGGCGTGCATCCGTGCGTCGCTGCGGTCCGGTCCCAGGTCGACGGGCACGTGCACCTTCCGCCGACCACTGGCGACAACATCGATGTACTGTGGAGACCTCACGCCCCACGTGTTGAGCAATTCGGCGGTACGTCCACCCGGCCTCCCGCATGCCCACTATACGCCCTCGCTCAAAGTCCGTCAACTGCACATACGGTTCACGTCCACGCTGTCGCGGCATGCTACCAGTGTTAAAGACTGCGATGGAGCTCCGTATGCCACGGCAAACTGGCTGACACTGACGGCGGCGGTGCACAAATGCTGCGCAGCTAGCGCCATTCGACGGCCAACACCGCGGTTACAGCCCTCTCGCAGTGTCCGGAGCAAGTATGGTGGGTCTGACACACCGGTGTCAATGTGTTCTTTTTTCCATTTCCAGGAGTGTAGTTTATGTGGTTCCAACATTACTTGAGATTGTGACCAAGAATCTGTGAAAGGAATTTGAGGACAGTGCAGCAAGAGAGAGATCATACATAGAACGATAAGAGATCATTAAAATCTATAACCTAGTATATTTACTACAAAGTTAAAGTAAAATCAGGTAAGTGAAGACCCAAGCAAACGTTTGAGAGCGGAGATATTGCAATAGAATTGTTAGTTGAAACATGTTGTTGTTGTTGTGGTCTTCAGTCCTGAGACTGGTTTGATGCAGCTCTCCATGCTACTCTATCCTGTGCAAGCTTCTTCATCTCCCAGTATCTACTGCAACCTACATCCTTCTGAATCTGCTTAGTGTATTCATCTCTTGGTCTCCCTCTACGATTTTTACCCTCCACACTGCCCTCCAATGCTAAATTTGTGATCCCTTGATGCCTCAAAACATGTCCTACCAACCGATCCCTTCTTCTAGTCAAGTTGTGCCACAAACTTCTCTTCTCCCCAATCCTATTCAATACCTCCTCATTAGTTACGTGATCTACCCACCTTATCTTCAGCATTCTTCTGTAGCACCACATTTCGAAAGCTTCTATTCTCTTCTTGTCCAAACTAGTTATTGTCCATGTTTCACTTCCATACATGGCTACACTCCATACAAATACTTTCAGAAACGACTTCCTGACACTTAAATCTATACTCGATGTTAACAAATTCCTCTTCTTGAGAAACGCTTTCCTTGCCATTGCCAGTCTACATTTTATATCCTCTCTACTTCGACCATCATCGGTTATTTTACTCCCTAAATAGCGAAACTCCTTTACTACTTTAAGTGTCTCATTTCCTAATCTAATTCCCTCAGCATCACCCGACTTAATTCGATTACATTCCATTATCCTCGTTTTGCTTTTGTTGATGTTCATCTTATATCCTCCTTTCAAGACACTGTCCATTCCGTTCAACTGCTCTTCCAGGTCCTTTGCTGTCTCTGACAGAATTACAATGTCATCGGCAAACCTCAAGGTTTTTATTTCTTCTCCATGGATTTTAATACCTACTCCGAATTTTTCTTTTGTTTCCTTTACTGCTTGCTCAATATACAGATTGAATAACATCGGGGAGAGGCTACAACCTTGTCTTACTCCTTTCCCAACCACTGCTTCCCTTTCATGCCCCTCAACTCTTATAACTGCCATCTGGTTTCTGTACAAACTGTAAATAGCCTTTCGCTCCCTGTATTTTACCCCTGCCACCTTCAGAATTTGAAAGAGAGTATTCCAGTTAACGTTGTCAAAAGCTTTCTCTAAGTCTACAAATGCTAGAAACGTAGGTTTGCCTTTTCTTAATCTTTCTTCTAAGATAAGTCGTAAGGTCAGTATTGCCTCACGTGTTCCAACATTTCTACGGAATCCAAACTGATCTTCCCCGAGGTCGGCTTCTACCAGTTTTTCCATTCGTCTGTAAAGAATTCGCGTTAGTATTTTGCAGCTGTGACTTATTAAACTGATAGTTCGGTAATTTTCACATCTGTCAACACCTGCTTTCTTTGGGATTGGAATTATTATATTCTTCTTGAAGTCTGAGGGTATTTCGCCTGTCTCATACATCGTGCTCACCAGATGGTAGAGTTTTGTCATGACTGGCTCTCCCGAGGCCATCAGTAGTTCAAATGGAATGTTGTCTACTCCCGGGGCCTTGTTTCGACTCAGGTCTTTCAGTGCTCTGTCAAACTCTTCACGCAGTATCTTATCTCCCATTTCGTCTTCATCTACATCCTCTTCCATTTCCATAATATTGTCCTCAAGTACATCGCCCTTGTATAAACCCTCTATATACTCCTTCCACCTTTCTGCCTTCCCTTCTTTGCTTAGAACTGGGTTGCCATCTGAGCTCTTGATATTCATACAAGTGGTTCTCTTCTCTCCAAAGGTCTCTTTAATTTTCCTGTAGGCAGTATCTATCTTACCCCTAGTGAGACAAGCCTCTACATCCTTACATTTGTCCTCTAGCCATCCCTGCTTAGCCATTTTGCACTTCCTGTCGATATCATTTTTGAGACGTCTGTATTCCTTTTTGCCTGCTTCATTTACTGCATTTTTGTATTTTCTCCTTTCATCAATTAAATTCAATATTTCTTCTGTTACCCAAGGATTTCTATTAGCCCTCGTCTTTTTACCTACTTGATCCTCTGCTGCCTTCACTACTTCATCCCTCAGAGCTACCCATTCTTCTTCTACTGTATTTCTTTCCCCCATTCCTGTCAATTGTTCCCTTATGCTCGCCCTGAAACTCTCTACAACCTCTGGTTCTTTCAGTTTATCCAGGTCCCATCTCCTTAAATTCCCACCTTTTTTCAGTTTCTTCAGTTTCAATCTGCAGTTCATAACCAATAGATTGTGGTCAGAATCCACATCTGCCCCAGGAAATGTCTTACAATTTAAAACCTGGTTCCTAAATCTCTGTCTTATCATTATATAATCTATCTGATACCTACTAGTATCTCCAGGATTCTTCCAGGTATACAACCTTCTTTTATGATTCTTGAACCAAGTGTTGGCTATGATTAAGTTATGCTCTGTGCAAAATTCTACAAGGCGGCTTCCTCTTTCATTCCTTCCCCCCAATCCATATTCACCTACTATGTTTCCTTCTCTCCCTTTTCCTACTGACGAATTCCAGTCACCCATGACTATTAAATTTTCATCTCCTTTCACTACCTGAATAATTTCTTTTATCTCGTCATACATTTCATCTATTTCTTCATCATCTGCAGAGGTAGTTGGCATATAACAATATGTTTGAGGGGTAAGACGGGTTAAAATAAATTGCAGTTTGAGATAAGCAGTCAAGAAACTATAACTACTGACAAAGCAAGAGTGGTTACAGAATGAACCTTTCACGCGACGACTGAGATTGTAGTATTTTGAAACTTACTGTTATACTGTGGGTCACCCTTTTTTCACATACCTTCAGTATATTCATCTTACTCCTTTACCTTCGAAAGTCCCTGGCATATTTAAACTTTATGCCAGAACGAGATTCGGAACTGAAACCTTGAGTGTCATGAACGTTACGATTAGAGCTGAGCTAGCTAAAAACTAGAAATGACTCACACCATACGGAGCAGTCCAGTCAGTTTGCTGAGAATTTAGAAGGAAACTCCTTGCTGGTTAACAGCAGGAGAAAGGAGCGCGCTATCTTGTAGAAAGTCTAAAACGTGCAGCCAGCGGATTGTCCAGAGAGACAATTCAAGAGCAGAGAGAGGACGTCCGGACAACTTGACCAAAACTGAGTCCTTCAATAGTTGAGCATTGCACACTGGGAAATTGTTGATTTACTTAAGGCCTTGCAATTGGGCAGAGTTTCGTAAAATCGTCTTATTTGCTCACTGAAAGGCGCACTGAGACAGAGCGGAAGAGAACGTGACTTTTGCTCCAGCTACGGAACAGTTCTCCACCAGGCAGTGAGAACACTGCTCCTCCGAGAGCTGACGAGGGATGCCTTCCTCTCCACCAGCAGCCTCGCCACCTTTCCGTTACTTCAGCTCCACTAAGCGCAGGTGGCTAAGATGAAGCGGGCTTAGGCAAACGAGTCAAGTTATTGGTAAGCACAATGTTAGAAATGAGAAATAGTTTCACTCTTACTATTTCATGGCGAATACGAAGCAAGATTCGGTTTAATTCTTGACGTAGCGTGCATTTGTGAGATAACGAACCTTTCACCGTAACGACGCAATGACTGAGCAGGTACCGCATGTTATTACTCGTATAGATGTTTCAGGAGACGGTAACATCATGTACCTCATTTATTCCGGTCTTTACCAAAACTAGTGTTATTCATGTTGAACAATCATTTAGCTGTATACTAGCGATTTCTGATCCTCAATCAGATCGTCTGAATTCATCTCGATGTTTTCTAAATGCAATTAGTAATAAACTAATTTGATTTAGAATCCTGTTTCATTTGGTGATTAGATGACCTCCTTGGCACCAACTAAATATATTGATAAGTATCATCCCAAATCTGATGCTTCATTAGGGACATTTTCTGACAATTTTAACCGCTGCGCTCAAGTCAAGTTCACATGAGCCCATGGAATTAAACCCTTACCACAAGCGACCGACCATTAGCATTTGTACTGTTTTAGGCACTTCTAGCACTAGTGAATAGGCATAAGAGTTATAATATCATAGACATATGCTGATTTCTTCATCTTAATAAGTTTTCTGTACAGTAAGCGCTACACGAAAAGGTTCATATTATATACGAACATTTAACCTAAGGAGAGCACGGAATTAAGTTAACAGTATTCGGCATAGTGCTGACTTGATATTTAGTATCAGAATGCATCAGTTAACCCTCGTCGAGATAATTTCATTTACAGTCCTTCAAAGCTTTCTAAAACGGTACATAAACAATCTGTTTATAAAGGAAAAATTTGACTATTGAGACAATTTTTCTGCATACAGCAGTACCGCATTAAGCATCAGTATCCGTGTGCCATGTACCACATACTTGGTGCAGAAATGGAAATCGCGTCACAAGTCCAGCCCAAAATATTTTAACACCCTTTCTCGCCAATAGCTTTGCCTGATAAGGTTTGTAGCATTGTCTCACAAGTTTTTGTAGGTTGCATTGTGCCCTTACGATGTTACATAGGAAAACTAGTGGCTACTGAAATAACCGATTGCTCCGCTTCACATGAGAAACATTTTACACACCGGCCAGCATTAGTACTGATTCTCAAACTTTTGCAACACGCTAATAATTATTAAAACGATCGTCGGTGTTCGCCATTGTCTGTTTTACAATCATGAAAACTAATACAAGTACTATTAAGAAGGTTAGTGAATGTTAGACTACTGTCTCTCTCTCTCTCTCTCTCTCTCTCTCTCTCACACACACACACACACACACACGCACGCAAACACACAAACTATCTGTTTCTTTCTTCTTTGACTTCCAACACAAACGACCGTGATTGCATTTGCGTGTCTTTAAGAATGTGTTTCCTTCGTCTGTCCACTCCTGTGTAAAAGACGGCTTTTACGATGAGACGGGAATGAGGTGCCTATAGTCACGCAAAGGCACTAAACTCCGTTGCCTGAAGGGGTACGGGCTACCACACGTAGCTGCACTATGCACGCAAAAAATTCCTCCATTGGAGTCCAGCTCATCTGCACGAGTTGGATAAAGTACAAAAAGAATTAGCTATTGCATCGTTTAAGAATCATCATACAATTCCATCCAAATGATGGACAACCCACGAAATTCCTAAACCACAACGACCGGATGTGCATTCTCAACCTGCCCCCTTCTCGATACGGATTCACTGCCTTAATCGGGGTTCCATGTCATTTCGGATGAAGACAAAATACAAACCTACAATTTCAAACTGTAAAGTCTACGCTTTTAACACGATCGGAGCGTCATGGCGCCGCTTCCGGGAGATGGGGAGGCGCGCCGGCCTCAGATCGCAGCCGCCAGGCGGATTGATGACGACGGTTGTGCCGGCCAGTGTCAATGTGCTTTTTAGGCTATTTCCTACATTCTGCAAATGAGTGCCGCGCTGGAACCCACGTCTCAGTTAGACTATTCGCAAACATTTTGAAAACTTTGAGACATTTTCACACAATACAACAAGTCGCAGGCATAAAGTCCACGAAAGAGAAGGATGTGTCTGCGCACCGCCACCATACACCTCTTTCACTGAATGCGTATCTTTATCATATCTGCGTGAGTCACAACTCTTCTTTGCCACCACGCGCTGCCATTCTTCACTAGCTCTCGACTGCTGTCTTCCATGATTATAACATCCAATAACGGCAGATCCCGTACGCTTTGTACAGTTTTAACTTGACGAGTGTTACATGTAATACTTGGTACTGGTTGTGCAGATATTCACGATGTCAGACAAAGTGATCACAGTCAGGGTTATAATGTTCGGTGGTATCTCAATTCATTTTTAAGTGTATTTCTTTCCGTACAACACGCAAAACAGTGCGGCACGTAAAACCGGCCCGATATACGCAGCGATAATATTCCAGTGAGCGTCAATAATAATAGAAAGCGAGAAACGCCGTCCAAATAGTCGCGCACCAACTAACCATTTCCTCTTATGCACCGGCACTACGCGAAACTTTGTTGTTTAAGTTAGGTGCAGCCTCATCCAGTGAAACTTGTCGAAACTAGTTGAGAAAAAGGCATCGTTGTGTGAACCCGTGTAGTGTGTGTGTCTGATAATGCCGTATCCGTTATCCGAGGGTGTGGCCGTGGCTGAAGCGTTCGTTCACACTGGATCTTTAGTGAAAAAGAATTCGTTTCAGGCGATATTTTCAGGAAGTTCGTGACATCAAAAACCTCCATACACGAACTGCTTTAAAAATGGCGGCGTGCAGGATCGGTCCAAAATGCATCAAGGAACAGACTGCCACCTGTCTGCACACCTCAATTAAAGACGCAGGTATAGGAGATAATTAATACTCCTAACTAGGAGATTGAGTCAACAGGGCTATGCGAGTGAGTGAAGTTGTAGACGTGTTGTAAGGGGACTGAAGTTAAAACTGTACTAGGTAAGTGTTGCGCAAGAATTGAAGACGCCTGTCCAACATAAAAGAGTGCATTTCTGTTCATGGCTGTTGAGAAATGTTGCCAGTGGAGTACTGTACCTACTAAGGCTCATTGTAAGTGATAACGCTCGGTTATACCTATCTGAGTACATAAATTCCCAAAAAGACGGTATTGATCCACAGAAAATCCACACGCGGTCCACCAGTTACCCCTGCATGACGAGAAAATTGGTGTTTGGTGAGCCATTTCAGGGACACGCGTTGAGACGACAGTGAACAGTGAGGTGTATTTGAACATCCTAGAGGAGTTTTAATTAAACTTGACAGAAGAGGAGCGTCAGTTATGTTACTTTCAGCACGACGGTGCAACATGCCAAACTGGCTCATTTCCCAGTGGACAAGGGATGGTTACACCAAAGAGGACAATCAGCAAGTGCTTGTGGCCTCCTCGGTCAGCAGACTTGTCCACATGTGACTTTTACTCTGGGGACTGTTAAAGGGAAAAGTATACGAAACAAATCTACACCCAATTGCAGGATCCAGGATGTTGTCTATAGGATCACAAGCATAGAGGTAACAAGGGTACATGCGAATCTCCTCAAGCGCGCTCACATGTGTGCCGAAGCGGGCGGAGGACACTTTCAGCACCTACTGCTGACTTTACGGGCCGGTTTTACGTGCCGCTCACTGTATAATATGTGGCTTCGAGGAAAGATTCACTTGTACCTCTGATGTGGAGATGATGCCTAAACTGAACAGATGTCTGCTAGTGGTTTTTTATTTTACTTCCGAGGTAGGAGAATTTCTCCGCTTTGTGTATCGCCTCATCCTCTCAATTTTGATGTTGCCAGTAATTTTACTTCTGTTGTTGCTCACTAATTTCTTTCTTTGGTTTACTCAGTTGTATGTTACTACGACTTCTAACATTAAGAAAAATTCGTAGCCTGTTTTAGTTTAGACGTCCTTTTCGTGAATACCACAACGGTTCCTGGATAGCAATGCAACAGTAAAATTATGTCGCGCTTGCAACTTGTGATAATATTCTGATGAAACTCATTGAAACTGGCTACGTTATTGTGAAATGCTTTGGTGACTGTGTCGTAAGAGATGAAAAAATATAGTCATTGTCCATGGACAATATATCATTTTCCCAAAACCGTTCCTTTAGCGTTGTGACGACAGCGTACTCCTCGAGTCTTCTCGAATAGGACCTGAAAGTTAAAATAGGAAGTGAGATTCTCACCAGAACCGGCGATGAAAGTAATCTATGGAAGATACTAAGTAGGAAGTTGACAGCCCTCACTTTGTCTCCTTCTTGGATCCCAATAATGTTGCATTTGTCGCTAATCTCAGTTCTGCTACTCCTCCCCTCTCTCTCGTTTCTCTTTGATTTCCTCTTAATCTATTTCCACTGCTCATTAGAATGTTCAACAGAACCTTCAGTCCTTCCTTATTTTTAGTGTGAGTATTACCTGCCTTCTTGTTAACAGTGTCAAGATGGTAACAGTGCGCTTGGACTGCGAACATTCTGCAGCGTGTAAAAGGCACTCCCCAATGCTTCAGTGCATCAGCTTAAGTAGATCACTGAGCAAAATACAGTGACATGATGATGATGATGAGGGACCATACTCCGAGGAGCGCACCGAGCGAGGTGGCGCAGTGGTTAGACACTGGACTTGCATTCGGGAGGACGACGGTTCAATCCCGCGTCCGGCCATCCTGATTTAGGTTTTCCGTGATTTCCCTAAATCACTCCAGGCAAATGCTGGGATGGTTCCTCTGAAAAGGCACGGCCGACTTCCTTCCCCATCCTTCCCTAATCCGATGAGGCCGATGACCACGCTGTCTGGTCTCCTTCCCCAAAACAACCAACCAACCAACTCCGAGGAGCGTAGGGGAGGATGCGGGAGACCAGCACCGCCGACTAGGCAAGGTCCTAGCGGAGGTGGTTTGCCATTGCCTTCCTCCGGCCGCAGTGGGGATGAATGATGATGATGAAGGCGATACAACACCCAGTCATCTCGAAGTAGGAGAAAATCCCTGACCCCGCTGGGAATTGAACCCGGGACCCCGAGCGCGGGAAGCGAGGACGCTACCGCAAGACCACGAGCTGCGGACTTAGCTGGTACCAAATAACGATAAAAATCGGTCAATGATACCGGTACCTAGTTTTAACCTGGAATGATTGATGAAGGTCTGTCTTGAGGTTTCCGTGGATTTTGCTCTTGCAGTTCATTTCCGTTCGAAATGTTCAGTTTAGCTATCTCCACAATACTCACCAAGCGACGTGGTGCAGTGTCCGCCTTAGGGAGAACAATGGTTCATTTCCCCGGCCATTGAGACTAAGTTTCTCCCGCTGTCTCCCTTTAATCGATTAAAGTTTTTAAAGGCTAGTACCATGTTCCTTCCACCATTTCCTAATCGGAGCTTGGGCTCTATTTCTAACGATATCTTCGCTGACGGAATCTTGAACCTGGCCGTACATATTGCGGACCGAGCGGGATGACACAGTGGTTAGCTGACTGGTCACACATTCGGGAAGGCGACGTTCAAAACTCCTCCTAGCCATCCAGGTGTAGGTTTCCCGTGATTTCCCTAAATCACGCAAGGCAGACGTCTGGATGGTTCCTTCGAAAAAGGTACGGTCGATTTTCTTCCTCTTTTCACAGTCCTTTCGTGTGTTCCGTCTCTAATGAGCTCTTTGTCAACGGGAAGGTAAAATCAAATCTCCTTTCCTTTACTTGTTTTTTTCCATTTCGCGAAGCAGAAGGCACATGATCGCATGCAACCAAAGAAATGATTTCCATTTTATTCAGTTTCCCATACTATATTCAGAGTATTGAAATTGTTGGTAAATTTATAGAAAATGAAGTTTGTGTCTTTGCCGTTTCTTTTGTATGTAAGGGGCGTGAATATTTGATTAATACAAGTATACCATGGATGGCCAGTTGAACGACCCATACAGCAAAATACCACCTCTGCTGGCCTGTGTCCGTGGCACAGTCAACCACTGGACCATATTTCATGGGAATTGCGTGAGCTGCCCGTAGATCTGCGTAAACCCATTATGGAATTTAAGAGTCAATGCCAAAACGACTATCGAATTGACGTAATAGAAAATGTCATTCATTGGATGATCCACGCTCCAAACTCGATGATCCCGGGCTCACTGCAGTCGCTGTTGACGATATCGTTGGATAAGCATCGGGACATAAGAAGGTTGTCTGCTGTGGAGAATGGCGTGCTCCGCAACACTTCTGCCAGCACAACCACCGTAATCTGCAACAGAACAACACGTATCCCACTTTACAGAGGACAAGCCTTCCGCCTCCACGTCTCGTCAGGGGGAGAAGTCGCCCGTTACTTTGTCGCCTACTCGTGTTTTCAGTTTTCGTCCACCACTTGCTTTAGATGCTCATGGCATTAACGTGGGAACAGCCGACTAATTTCGCCGTTGCCCAAATGCTTGTTCCCAAACACGATGTCATAAAAATTGTCCCTTTGTTGGACTCTGTCAGAGGATTTTCTTATTTGTGGTCCGTACTGCTACTGGAATAATACGTTCCATGTGTAGCCGAGCACTGTTCTGTTGAGAAATGCTACCACGATAATGTCACCTGAGAAGTAACACGTAAGGCCGCAGGATTTCCGTGACGTACCGTTGTACCGTCAAAGTTCCCTCAATGACCACCAGCCATCACTGGAGCCGTACCCGATGGATTCCCACGTCATGACACCGCGAGTCACACTGCTGCGCCTCTCCAAGGCGTTTGATGAATAGATCCTCTACCCTGCTCGCCACCATACCCGCCAACGATGGTCATCTGGGATAGAGCAGAAACACGATCCATGGTTGAACCACGTAAAGTCATTCTTCAGCAATTCACCCTTCCTTGCCTCGGTACCACTTCGTACGCAGCCGTTTGTGTTGAGGTGTTAATGGCAGATTCCACGTAAGACCAAGGTTCCCTAGTCCGGCTTCAGCGGAAAATGGGGATCCATCCCCCAGGCTGTGGCTAAGCCATGTCTCCGCAATATCCTTTCTTTCAGGAGTGCTAGTTCTGCAAGTTTCGCAGGAGAGCTTCTGTAAAGTTTGGAAGGTAGGAGACGAGGTACTGGCAGAAGTAAAGCTGTGAGTACCGGGCGTGAGTCGTGCTTCGGTAGCTCAATTGGTAGAGCACTTGCCCGCGAAAGGCAAAGGTCCCGAGTTCGAGTCTCGGTCGGGCACACAGTTTTAATCTGCCAGGAAGTTTCATTTTTCAAAATGTTCAAATGTGTGTGAAATCTTATGGGACTTAACTGCTAAGGTCATCAGTCCCTAAGCTTACACACCACTTAACCTAAATTATCCTAAGGACAAACACACACGCCCATGCCCGAGGGAGGACTCGAACCTCC
Source organism: Schistocerca cancellata (assembly GCF_023864275.1). Taxonomy (NCBI): domain Eukaryota; kingdom Metazoa; phylum Arthropoda; class Insecta; order Orthoptera; family Acrididae; genus Schistocerca; species Schistocerca cancellata. The sequence goes on along the minus strand of NC_064626.1, from coordinate 616,955,531 downwards.
GCCGGGACCAGCCGCACAATCCATGACTGCAGCGCCCTAGACCGCTCGGCTAATCCCGCGCGGCGAACATTTTGCACCATTTTACATTGTCCAACACTTTTTCCAGGTTGACAAATGCTATGAATGTGTGATGTTTTTTCTTTAATCTTCCTGCCATTGTCAACCGCAATGTCGGAATTGCCGCTCTCGTGTCTTTACCTCTTCTAAAGCCAAATTGATCGCCATATAGCACATCCTCGATTTTCTTTTCCATTATTCTGTGTATTATTCTTGTCAGCAACTTGGATGCATGAGCTGTTAAGCTAACTGTGCAGTGATTCTCGCACTTGTCAGCTCTTGCAGTCTTCGAAATTTGGTGGATAATATTTTTCCGAAAGTCAAATGGTATGTGGCCAGACTAATACATTCTACACACCACCATGAATAGTCGTTCTGTTGCCGCTTCCCCCAATGATTTTAGAAATTCTGATTGAATGTTATCTATCCTTTCTGCCTCATTTGATGTTAAGTCCCCCAAAGATCTTTTAATTTCTGATTCTAATACTGGACCCACTATCTCTTCTAAATCGACTCCTGTTTCTTCTATCATATCGCACAAATCCTCCCCCTCGTAGAGACCATCAATGAACTTTTTCCATAAATCGGTTCGCTCCTCTGCATTAACAGTGGAATTCACGTTGCACTCTTAGTGTTAGCGCCCTTGCTTTTAATTTCACCGAAGACTGTTTTAACTTTTGTATAAGCTGAATCAGTCCTCCTGACAATCATTTCTTTTTCGATTTCTTCACATTTTTCATGCAAGCATTTCACCTTAGCTTTCCTGCACTTCATATTTATTTCACTCCTCAGCGACTTGTATTCCTCTATTCCTGAGTTACTCATAACATTTTTGTACTTCCTCTTTTCATTGATCACTTGAAGTCTTTCTTCTGTCACACATGGTTTCTTCGCAGTAACCTTCTTTGTGCCTAAATTTTTCTTTCCAACATCTGCGATGGCCCATTTTAGAGGTGCCCATGCTTCTTAAACTGTACTTTCTGCTGAGCTATTTCTTATTGCTGTATCTAAGGCCTTAGAGATCTTCAAGCGTATCTCGTCATTCATTAGTAATTCCGTATCCAACTTCTTTTCGTATTGATTCTTCGTGATTAATGTCTTAAACTTCAGCCTACTCTTAATCACTACTACATAGTGATCTGAGCCTCTATCTGCTCATGGGTACGCCTTACAATCCAGTATCCGATTTCAGCATCTCTGTCTGACCATGATGTAATGTAATTGAAATCTTACCACAACACCCGGCCTTTTTCAAGTATACCTCCTCCTCTTGTGATTATTGAACAGAATATTCACTATTACTTGCTTAAATTTATTAATGAACCCAATTAGTCTTTCTCCTCTCTCATTCCTTATCCCAACCCCACATTCTCCCGTAACCTTTTCTTCTCCTTCTTTCCCTACAAATGCATTCCAGTCCCGCATGACTATTGGATTTTCATCTCCCTTTAGGTGTTGTATTGCCCTTTCATTATCCTCACGTACTTCCTTTATCTCCTCATCTTCAGCTTGTGACGTCGGCATGTATATCTGAACTATCGTTGTCAGTGTTGGTTTGCTGTCGATCCTGGTAAGAACCATTGTATCACTGAACTGTTTACGGTAACACACTCTCTGCCCTACCTTCCTATTCATGACAAATCCTACACCCTACAATTTTTTGCTGCTATTGATATTACCCTATACTCATCTGACCAGAAAGCCTTGTCTTCTTTCCGTTTCACTTCACTGACCCCTACTATATCTAGATAGAGACTTTGCATTTCCCCTCTCAGATTTTCTAGTTTCCCTACCACGTTCAAGCTTCTGACATTCCACGCCCCGATTCGTAGAACATTATCCTTTCGTTGATTATTCAATCTTTTTCTCGGGCCACGTGTCCTGTGGATACATGTTATGTGTGTTCAATGCAGTGAACCCCATTGCCTTTTGCATTCGCAAGCCGTTGATCACTGCTGATTCTTCCGGCTTTAAGGGCAGTTTCCCACACCTAGGGCAAGAGGATTCCCTGAACCTCTGTCCGCTCCTCCGCCCTATTTAATAAGGCCGTTGGCAGAATGATGTCTACTTCTTATGTCGAAAGTCTTCGGCCGTAAATGCTGATTATTAATCAAAGCTTAAGCGTGGCGGGATTCGAACCCGGGACCAAGAGCGTTTTTAATACTAATCACAGTCGCTACCGCTACATCGCTGGCCTACGGCAAGTGAAAGGTAAAGAAGACGTGCACCATTCTTTAAAATTTGCCTGCATCAAAAAGCAAAAGGAAAATATTTTACAGTGAGCAGACGCTATTTTTCGAATTTTTTTCTTTAAAAAAAATAATAAAGAGGCCGGATTGGTGATAAAGAATTGTAGCTGCTAACATGATTAGTCCTGGCACATGCAAACTACTATGTGGAAAGACTCAGAAGGCAGTGTCTTACCAGTGTGGCAGCAGGGCAGCTCAGTGCAGGCGAAGGCAAAGAGGGCAGCACGAATGACTACTGGCTGGCGGAATGGAAGTCCATGTGGATAGTGTCATGTCATATGCTTATGAATTGGCGCGCTGCGGCGCTACCTTTGTAAGCAATAACAGTACCTAATCACACAAACAATCAAAATTAGCCAGAATACTATGATGCATAATTCCAATTGGTTATTCAACGTGAAATGTGCGTTTCCTTTTTTACGTCTAAAATTGGCGCTTCTTATAATATAAGCAAAATATGGCTTCTTTCTTTTTTGTGAAGTACTTTTAATTTCTCCGAAGAGCTTGTGATGCTGTGGCCCTCATCACGTTATTACGCTGTTTATGCAGATAACGGATTATTTAAGTTAATGTGTTTCTGAAATCTTACTCGAAATAACCTACCAGGTTGTGCTGTGTATTTCTTAGGACAATCATTGCATGTGATGCAGTAGACTCCCACTTCATTACATTTATTCACCACAGCTTTTCCCTGTGCCTGAGTTTACTACCTGGATCAGGAAAAGCAAAATATGATTGAATATTGTTTTTGGATCTCATACGTCTGCCAATTTTTTTCGGGTATTACACCCAGATATGGTATTCTATAAAAAATAGAGCGTTCCTTTGTCTGCACGACTGGCCTAAGCATTATAAAATCTGCCTCTAATCCGCTATGAGAAGGAAGGTTTTATCTTTTTCAGTGTACTTCTTTAAATTGCGTTAGTAAATTCTGGACACGCTGAATACTTTACAACCTCATATTGAGCCACTTGAGCTTCTCTGGTAAGGGGCACTTGATACATAAGGTTTAACATGTCTCGGAATGCTATGGATTTATATTTCATAGGGTGACATGACTGCCTGTATATTGTCGTGGTTGGCTTTCGGTAAATATCGAAGCCTACATTTCTATTTTCTACGATCAACTGGAGATCCAAAAACATAATGTCATTCTCAAAGCGCTTCCCAGGGAACTGTATCTTTTGGTTCAAACTATTTAGATCCCGAAGAAACTTGTCACTTTGAACACTATTACCAGCATATAATACGAAAACATCGTCGAAATTGTTGTGTCTAGACAAGACAGCCTAGACACAATGAGAGGAAACCGAAAGCCACGCGCTTAAACTCACGCAGGCTGGCATGAGGTCTGAAACATGATACGTAATGAATGCTATAAAGAAAAGTACGTAGCTTCTAGAATACTTAACTTTAATCCACATTTGTAGAACATCGCTCTTGATGATACATTAACAGAATCTCAATATCAATTGAATATGGCGCCTTGCTAGATCGTAGCAAATGTAGCTGAAGGCTATGCTAACTATCGTCTCGGCAAATGAGAGCGTAGTTGTCAGTTAACCGTGGCTAGCAACGTCGGCTGTACAACTGGGGCGAGTCCTAGTACGTCTCTCTAGACCTGCCGTGTGGTGGCGCTCGGTCTGCAATTACTGACAGTGGCGACACGCGGGTCCGACGTATACTAGCGGACCGCGGCCGATTTAAAAGCTACCACCTAGCAAGTGTGGTGTCTGGCGGTGACACCACAGAAATATCTATTCCATAAAATAATTCCATGAAATAATCAAGTTAAGGGAATTTTGTCATAAATTCTTGCTCAAAGTTGGTTATAAAAATATTTGTTATGCAATAGGGAAGTGGACAGCCCATGCCTAAGCGTTCTTGTTGTGAATAAAAAACATCCCCGAATTTAAAATATTTAAAAGAAAAAACTATTTTTAATGAATCCAACATTTCTTCCACCTCCTTAGCTGGTCTCACCGGAAAGCTACTCAGATTCTCCGCGATAATACTTTTCATCTTAATAATAGTATATTAGCATACATGTTATTGACGTCACATGTCATACGTGTTGTTGGCTGTATGAGTACATCCTGCAAATTGTTTATAAACTACTTTCTATTTTGTATACTGCAATAAGTAGCGCCGGAAATGTTTATTCAGTTATTCTGCAAGCAGCTTTTCTACTTCATAAGCTGCCTCCTTCTCGTCACCGTTTAGCATTCATAACCGGTCGTAACGGTTTACCTGTTTTGTGAAGCTTTACAGTACCACGTAATTTTTGTGCAGTTGGGTGCATTAAAAAGTCATTTTTTTTAGTTTAATTAGGAAACATTTCAGATGTACTAAAAGCCTTCTTTAGGTTCGCTACCTAATTTGTAGTTAAATCATATCTAATTTTCATTACATTATTACGCTCAAAATTTTTTATATTTACTTCTGTAGCCCACCTTTAAGATTACTACCGCTGACTTAGTTTTGTCATCCTGTACTGCGAGTCCACGATGTTCTGATGATTTACTATTAATTGACCTTATAACGACGCTGTCCGAGTTTTCATTCTCTGCTTTAGATTTCGCATCCTTTCCTGCTTAGATATAAGCTGACTAACTTCGACCGCAACTTCATTACGCTCTGCAGTAGATAGTCGAGCACCATCCAAAGCGGTCACCGTATGAGCTGCTATACTACCCGTTGGTCCCCGAGACCATGTTGTTTGTAAATTGTAGGATAAAGCTTTTTATAAAAGCATCTCCTCTTTCTTATCGAACGTAAGGTTAGTTAGGTTGCATAACGTAGGTACAAAATGAAAATAACTTTTTGTAAGTTGCTGCTTCTTAACCTGTTCATATTCTCGGGATAAGCTTTCCAATTTCCTTTGATGTGTGGATGATAATTTCAGCCTCATCTGAGATGTATGATAAGCCACATGCTCGCCTGCTATATCAAACTAATCACCAGCAACTTGCTTAGCGAAAGCCAGTTGTGCCACGTATAGCTTCCTGTTAATCAAACCGTTCTTGGTATTCAACGCTCTTATCTCATTAGTAATACAGGGTGTCCGAAAAGTCTTTCCCTAATTACATAAATTGATAACTCCGGCTAGAAGTAAGATACAAATATGAAACTGGTGTCTAATTGTTTCCAAACTATCAAAGTTTTTTTCACACATCAATAAACTACCACATGAGCACCCTTGGTAGCACGTAGCACATCTAGGCGATATTCAGTTTCCGTCCACACATTAGCCAACATCACTGGAGGGATAGATTCAACGACTGTGGTTATCCGTTGCCGCAGGGTTTCAGGATCTGGTACACGTGTTCGGTAGACCTCGTCCTTGACATACCCCCATAAAAAGAAGTCTAATGGGGTTATGTCAGGAGAGTGTGGAGGCCAAACCGTGGCCCTTCACGACCAATCCATCGCCCAGGAAAGGTCATATCGAGATAGGCACGGACGTCCAAACCCCAATGAGGCGATGCACCGTCTTGCTGAAACAAGACATCGGGGTGATTCTGAAGCAGCTGAGGAACAGCGTACAGTTGCAACATGTCCAGATACACTGCAGATGTGATGGTAGTCTCAGCGAAGAAGAATGTCCCGATAATTCGATCGTGCAATAGCGCGCACCAAACATTCACCTTTGGACTGCCTCTGGTGCACTCCATGACCTCGCCAGGGGGTTGTGAACCCCAAATGCGCACATTATGGCGATTCACTACTCCACTGATAAAAAAGGTCGCTTCGTCGGAAAAGGCAATTCGTCTGAGATAACCATCATCGTCCTCAATACGTGATAGCATTTCGATCGCAAAGTCATATCGACGTGTACTGTCATTGGGCAACAAGGCCTGAACGATTTGCACTTTGTATGCACGAAACAATAAACGTTTGTGTAAAATGTCATGGAGAGAGCTTTTTGGAATCTTTAATTCACGTGAGGCCCTGCGCACCGATTTCTTCGGACTTCGCAGAAAAGACTGCCTTACAGCTTCCACCCTGTCTGCTGAGGTTCTTGGTCGACCAGACCTCGGAAGGTCAGCAACCGATCCTGTGTTCTTGAACCTCTCATACCAGGCTTTAATGCTCTTGACATCAGGTGGATTCCTTCCAAATATTGTCTGGAAGTGTCTCTGCACTGTGGTTGGTGATCGTGTCTCATGGTACCACAGGATACACTGTGCCTTCTCCTGACTGGTTAACATAGCTTCTTGGTGTAGTGCTACAACGATGAAAATTAATATTACGACGATGTCAAACCTTATTTTCATGATTTAAAGAAGTATTCATGATATTAAAAAATGTAATTATAATTTTATTATTTTCATTTTTGTGCTCAGTGTATCAAAGACTTTCTAGTGCACGGAATAAATTAGCATTGTATGTACTACGAAACTATATATGATTGATAAGGGTTAAGCATGTAATAATTCGATGTAAAACATTTTGTTGAGTCTGAATTTTGTTCTCGTACTGGTCCGTAGAGAAGGAAAAGTTCCTTAATCGATGTGAAGGTATAAAGGCTGTAAAAAGGAGAGAGAGAGAGAAGGTAAATACAAGTTATTCAAAACAAATATCTCCCAAGTGTAACGTCTTGTCATTTCCTGTAACTAAAAATAGCAAGGTCTAATCTGAGCCTGTCCTGAATAACAGCGAAGAACATTTATGTTATCATATATTTTCTTCGTTTGACCACGGTTGTGATTCGCATGTTTCTTTTTGTTACGCGACGTGTTATGAATATTTTCATTATACGCGCAAAAGTGCACACAGCTTTAATCGAACTTGCGTCTTTCGGAAACGATAACTTTTAATCAGTACAATTACGGAAATACTGTCTAAATCGCAATCGTGATCGCAAAAGTGTTTCCTGGACCAAATAATTCTTATAAAATGTGTATTCGCCAAAGCGAGCAGCATTGTACTATCGCTGACTCGCAACAATCGAAAGAGTAAAAAAAGTGCTTAAATAAAATTGCCACCTTTTAATAATTATTATTATCCCATTAAATAAATAAATAGCAATTCAGTGGCTATCCAATCAATAAACAGAGGGGGCAATTCATTGGGCACTGCACCTCATCCACTACTTACGTACTGCGAACCTAAAACAGAAAAAAACTTTGATAGTTGTAAACAATTCGACACAAGTTTCATATTTGTATCTTACTTCTAGCCTGAGTTGTCAATTTATGTAATCAGGGAAAGACTTTTCGGACACCCTGAAGGCAAATTTTAAAGAATGAGCATGTCTTCTTCACCTTTCGCTCACCATAGTATTGGAGATATTGTCTGAATAGTAAATTTCGATTAGGAGCGATGGGTATGCATAAGACTTTAACGTTGTGAATATATGTTAGAGATTCCATTACGAATTTCAAGATCCACAAAATGTGGTGACACTGTACTTTGCTATTTACCATGTAGGTTCGCCTGATAATACAGTTTAAAGCCGCGAAACTGGTTGCTATTTAATGAACAAGAATTTTACCAACTGAAAGCGGAGTTCTTCCAAACATCATGCGTTTCGTCAGCTGCGGTTGCCCGGAATATAAAACAGTTTGAGAATGTCACAGGTTTGTTGTGGGACGCGAGACGTAGATGTCAAGGTGTGCTCGGTGCACAATACGGTGGCAGTCCCGTGTGGTGGTAAGGCTTGGTCGACCGAATCCTTAACGAGGAGTATGCCTGTTCTCACATTCCCATGCAGGCCAACGTCGGACCACTCTCACATTCGAATGCCACACAGATCTCAATATTGCACGATTCGAGCGCATGCTCTCAGTGAGTCCCATTTCCAAACCCGGCAGGTGCTGATAACGCTGCCTCACACTGGTATGTGGCATGTCCCTATCCTTCGCAGTGGTCACGTAACATTTGGCACTCCGCGCGGAGTGGCCGCGTGGTTTGAGGCGCCATGTAACGGATTGCTAGGCCCCTCCCGCCGGAGGTTCGAGTTCTCCCTCGGTCGTGGGTGGGTGTGTTGTTCTTAGCATATGTTAGTTTAAGTAGTGTGTAATTCTATGGATCGATGACCTCAGCAGTTTGGTCCCTTATAATTCATATACACTTGAACATTTTTTAACATCTGGCACAGTTCGCCTTCTTATAACCCTACTAGGCCTGGTAAAAACACTGAACACAGCAGCACTGAAGGCACTCTGGTGATCGTTCTCTTTACTACAAAGACACCCGCCGACGGTGTGTAAGTGTACAAAATTACTTGAGACCAGTACATGTGAATGGGTGTTTCATCTTTCTTGCTAAGCTGTGTACATATTTTTACTGCATTCCTGCATAAAGTTGTCAATACGTGACAACGTACAAAAAGTAGAAACAGATTTGAAGAGAGTTCCCCCTTACCTGACCATGCAAAAATGGCAATTAGTACATCATTATATACAATGAAAAACTTTAAACAATCTCATCAGAAAAAAATTAGTAAAATTGTTTCTCATTTTCTGAGAATTAACACTAATTTCGATATTTTACTAAAAAGATAAAAATAGCAATATGTTGATCCGCTGAATCCTCACTGCATTAGAAAACAGCACAACTGAAGTCAGAGGATTGACGATACAACAAAATAGGTTTCTTGTAACAACTTTAAATGGAGGTAAGGAAACATTTCATACAACACTTATCGTTCAATACTCTATAAATTTTTTGGGAAAGGCTGTCTCAGAGTGCTTTCAGCGGAGCTGAGCAGTTGGCTGACATTCACGTTTAATGGTGAAGACTGTGATCGCGAACAGCAACACATATCGTTACACAGTACTGCCTACGTATCAACCAGACGGCTCTAGTTTATCGCAGTCCACAAGTGAATAACATTAACTGTGAAGGATGTCTGATAAGACATCGTCACAATTATTCACTAAGAATAGGGCAGCAAAGTCCTTTTATCTCCAGCAAACCTATTATAAAAGTTTCTTTATTAATGGACGTTTATAACGTCCAAGCGCCCCGTTGAGTGCCTCAGTGGGAGATATGGCAGTTAGTGGTATTTGGGCTGCAGTAATTTAAATAAGTGTTCCTTTCTCCCAGCGGGTAATTGGATATTAACGTTTAACTACGTAATTCGTATTCTCTTTGAAGAGGGCAATAATAACTGCATAGTTCTTTAATTTCGCTAAGTTCAAAAAGCTGCCTTATTTAAGAAAAAAGACAACATTGGGTGTATCCCTTTCTACATTATAACAAACATCTAGCTGCGACCGAAACCACCACCTTAATCTGATAATTATATGCACTTCGAAATGGAATGTTGATGTCAAAGGACACGGAAAACTTTTACACCTTCAGAAGTTTCCTGTATAACGGGAGGATATATTTTAAGTATTTTGTAGATGATGATGTGCACTGTATAAATACGGGATGGAAATACATTGACACCAACAGGATTACATATAGCTCGGAGACGCTAGATTAGATATATCACTCCTCAGCTCAATAGCATTGGCTTATACAAGATGCTTAATAATAGACAGTGACAACTGTCATTAGTGCAGGAATCCCGTAACAGAAGCAAAAATCATCCAGTAAACATGCGTCTGCAAACACGCTGCTCACGAAAGTTCGGTTGTGAGCCGACACTGATGACTTAAACTAACAGTACCAATGATTTTTTTTTTATATTGCACAGTACCAAGGGGGAAGACGGAGAGTGAGGTACTTTCTGCAGGCCACAAAAAATTATAATTCAAATTTCTTTAATTGTTATTGACCTTTATTACCAGAATATTGTCTAAAGAGCTAATGATGTGTAATCGAGGTTCAGAAATTTTTAAATCTCTCAACAAAAATGCATTTAGTATTTTTCAGTTTTTTCATCATTTTAGTTTATTTATTTTTATTTTCTCGAGAAGTATCCCTTTACATTGGTAGTAAAAGTCATTGCAGAGTTGTTGAACAGCACTTCACTATAATTCAAATATATTCCAGATGTTTTAGGTTAAATCCAGCAGTTTACCTTCCAGAGTTTCTGGGATCACTTATTCGTCAGTTTCTTCGGAAACGTCTTCACACATCGAACATATAACAGTTTTCTTGCTGTGTTTACTGCATGTGTATTTCTTACAGCTGTTGCAGGTCATTGTTGTTTTGTTCACTTTATTGTACTTCACCGCTTCTGACTGGGTTTCACGACAACACAAATGATATCTTCCCCTTCCTCCGACAGTTTCCTTTGCAGCGAACTTCTGCTTGATATTACCTCCAAGAATACCTCCCATTACTGAATCCCCACGCTCCTGGAGTCCTCTAATATTCGTATCCCTTTCTTCAATGTATGGTTTTCTGAGAGGCAGTCTGAATTCTTGAAGAAAAAGCCGTCGCTTATTAAATTTTGCCTTACTTCATTCTGGGAAGCTGAGCAGGAACAATGTACAAACGTCTGAAGCTGGAATATATAGAAAATTGATAGCGGTCACCTTCTTGCACTCATCTTAGTTGAAAATTGTGTCAAGCCACCTTTCGTCTCATTGTAATATAAATTTATGACCGTTTTCTTCTTAGTGTTAGTAAGTAAACCAATTGTGGCGTCATAATGTTGAGTCCACATCAACAGAAGGTTTTTTCTTGTTTTGCTTTTCACAGGGATATAAGAAACAATTGTGATTGTGATTTTTCCACTATTAGATTCACTGAAAGCAAATTTACTGGAATATAGTTGTGTTCTTGACATATCTTTTAAGTTCTTCAGGTACATGCTTCCTGTTAGCTTGTAATATTCCATGACATTTATCCTGCGATCCCTCCACAAATCTTCTGCCAAATCAACTGGAGTATAATATCTGTCTTGCGCCACTGCGCTCTGGATCATGTGTTTCACTACAGCTGCAGCTGAATTTCATTGTTGTGAACCATTACTTTTCTTCCTTGCATACGATTACATGCTGAGAACATATTTGGTTTTAGAGTCTGTGAGCATCAGTGTAGCCGGCCGCGGTGGTCTAGCGGTTCTAGGCGCTCAGAGCGGTTCTAGGCGCTCAGTCCGGAACCGCGCGACTGCTACGGTCGCAGATTCGAATCCTGCCTCGGTCATGGACGTGTGTGATGTCCTTAGGTTAGTTAGGTTTAAGTAGTTCTAAGTTCTAGGGGACTGATGACCACAGATGTTAAGTCCCATAGTGCTCAGAGCCATTTGAACCATTTAGCATTAGTGTAAGTATACCATACCTTCCGGATTTTCCCTTCATGAAGATCTTGAAGGCTCTCCTGCCACTGAACAATGACAAGATTTCATTAGTAGCAGTGTGCACCGCAACAGAATAATATACTGGTAGTAACTCATTCATTTTATCAAATCTTCTCCTTCTGCAGCAAACCTGTCATGGTCCCACCGGTTATTTCACGTGTGTCTGCCATCAAATCCTCCTATTTTAGTTAACTGACGGAACCTAGTTCTACTAATAGTAGCAGTATAAACAAACCTTCCTGGAATGTTGGACCATAAATCGGGAATAGGTGACTTACTATGGCCTTCCTTCCCCATAAAAATGAATAACCCTATATATCTCTCTGTCTTGAGTAAATTCTGTCTCAGTGTTTCCTCACTGTTATGCTTTATTATGATAATGATTTCTGCAGAAAAAAATCTTCTCAAATCTTTCTATTATTATTTATACTCATTCAATAGTTTAAAATACTTCTCACTAATCTCAGAGGCTGCATCATCATCCGCTGCAGGTGCCTGGAGTTCGTCTTCAGTCTCTGTGTACGTCATCACTGTTCCGCAGCCTCGCGCACAGCTTGTTCAGTTTCATTCACCACTTCATCACTATCACCAAATTCGCTTTCAGAATCCGTAGATTCTAGTAAAATGTCTAATAATTCTCAGAAAGAGAGTGACAGTACCTTTCCAATCACAGTTGTATATAAGGCTGGACAAAACGGCACGGGATAAGAAGGAACAAGAAAGAATCAGAAACTAAAGTGAAATGAATCATTGTTGATATCATTGTTACCATCTACACAGAGAAATTCGATGTCCAGAGGGTCTACACTGCCGAAATTCTACAATTTATGGAGTAAGACATTCGTTGTCAACTCACATCAAACTAAGAGGTAGACTTCATGACGACCACAATTAGACTTAATTTAAATGGTTACGTTTAGCTGAAAAAATTTGTATATTTATAAAATCTGGTAGAGAAAATAATAAATTTTTATCAGTATTTTAAAAAAAGGAAGAGCAATCTAAATAACAATATTTACAAAGCTCTGGCGCGTGATCTCCCGTCCCTCGTCACTGTAAGTGTTAGTAATATTGTACTAATTTTCTTACGAAGGACTGAAATATAAAAAACAACAAAAATTGAGGTAATGATTATGCCTGTATTATTTATATTCAAAAGCCTTAGGGACTGAGAATACTGAAGAAAATCAACGACATATTCTATTGCCATGCAACAGGATTTAGCTGAATTGACTGTCATTTGCATACAGTGAAAAAGCACAGAGACACAAGAAACTGCAACTGTGTGATTCACTAGACATATGTATAAAATTCCTCCCCCCATGAACCACGGACCTTGCCGTTGGTGGGGAGGATTGCGTGCCTTAACGATACAGATAGCCGTACCGTAGGTGCAACCACAACGGAGGGGTTTCTGTTGAGAGGCCAGACAAACGTGTGGTTCCTGAAGAGGGGCAGCAGCCTTTTCAGTAGTTGCAGGGGCAACAGTCTGGATGATTGACTGATCTGGCCTTGTAACACTAACCAGAACGGCCTTACTGTTGTGGTACTGCGAAAGCAAGAGGAAACTACAGCAGTAATTTTTCCCGATGGCATGCAGCTTTACTGTATGGTTAAATGATGATGGCGTCCTCTTGGGTAAAATATTCCGGAGGTAAAATAGTCCCCCATTCGGATCTCCGGGCGGGGACTACTCAAGAGGACATCGTTATCAGGAAAAAGAAAACTGTTATTCTACGGATCGGAGCGTGGAATCTCAGATCCCTTAATCGGGCAGGTAGGTTAGAAAATTTAAAAAGGGAAATGGATAGGTTAAAGTTAGATATAGTGGGAATTAGTGAAGTTCGGTGGCAGGAGGAACAAGACTTCTGGAAGGATGAATACAGGGTTATAAATACAAAATGAAATAGGGGTAATGCAGGAATAGGTTTAATAATGAATGAAAAAATAGGAGTGCGGGTAAGCTACTACAAACAGCATAGTGAACGTATTATAGTGGCCAAGATAGACACGAAGCCCATGCCTACTACAGTAGTACAAGTTTATATGCCAACTAGCTCTGCAGATGACGAAGAAATTGAAGAAATGTATGATGAGAATAAAGAAATTATTCAAGTAGTGAAGGGAGACGATAATTTAATAGTCATGGGTGACTGGAATTCGACAGTAGGAAAAGGGAGAGAAGGAAACATAGTAGGTGAATATGGATTGGGGCTAAGAAATGAAAGAGGAAGCCGTCTGGTAGAATTTTGCACAGAGCATAACTTAAGCATAGCTAACACTTGGTTCAAGAATCATAAAAGAAGGTTGTATACATGGAAGAATCCTGGAGATACTAAAAGGTATCAGATAGATTATATAATGGTAAGACAGAGATTTAGGAACCAGGTTTTAAATTGTAGGACATTTCCAGGGGCAGATGTGGACTCTGACCACATTCTATTGGTTATGAACTATAGATTAAAACTGAAGAAATTGCAAAAAGGTGGGGATTTATGGAGATGGGACCTAAATAAACTGACTAAACCAGAGGTTGCACAGAGTTTCAGGGAGAGCATAAGGGAACAATTGACAGGAATGGGGGAAAGAAATACAGTAGAAGACGAATGGGTAGCTCTGAGGAATGAAGTAGTGAAGGCAGCAGAGGATCAAGTAGGTAAAAAGACGAGGGCTAGTAGAAATCCTTGGGTAACAGAAGAAATATTGAATTTAATTGATGATAGGAGAAAATATAAAAAAGCAGTAAATGAAGCAGGCCAAAAGGAATACAAACGTCTCAAAAATGAGATCGACAGGAAGTGCAAAATGGCTAAGCAGGCATGGCTAGAGGACAAATGTAAGAATGTAGAGGATTATCTCACTAGGGGTAAGGTAGATACTGCCTACAGGAAAATTAGAGAGACCTCTGATGAAAAGAGAGCCACTTGTATGAATATCAAGAGCGCAGATGGAAACCCAGTTCTAAGCAAAGAGTGGAAAGCAGAAAGGTGGAAGCAGTATATGAAGGGTCTATACAAGGGCGATGTACTTGAGGACAATATTATGGAAATGGAAGAGGATGTAGATAAAGATGAAATGGGAGATACGATACTGCGTGAATAGTTTGACAGAGCACTGAAAGACCTGAGTCGAAACAAGGCCCCAGGAGTAGACAACATTCCATTAGAACTACCGACGGCCTTGGGAGAGCCAGTCCTCACAAAACTATACCATCTGGTGAGCAAGATGTATGAGATACCCTCAGACTTCAAGAAGAATATAATAAGTCCAATCCCAAAGAAAGCAGGTGTTGACAGATGTGAAAATTACCGAACTATCAGTTTAATAAGCTGCAAAATACTAACGCGAATTATTTACAGACGAATGGAAAAACTGGTAGAAGCCGACCTTGGGGAGATCATTTTGGATTCCGTAGAAATTTTGGAACACGTGAGGCAATACTGACCTTACGACTTATCTTAGAAGAAAGATTAAGGAAAAGCAAACCTACGTTTCTAGCATTTGTAGATTTAGAGAAAGCTTTTGACAATGTTGACTGGAACACTCTCTTTCAAATTCTAAAAGTGGCAGGGGTAAAATACAGGGAGCGAAAGGCTATTTACAATTTGTACAGAAACCAGATGGCAGTAATAAGAGTCGAGGGACATGAAAGGGAAGCAGTGGTTGGGAAGGGAGTGAGACAGGGTTGTAGCCTCTCCCCGATGTTATTCAATCTGTATATTGAGCAAGCAATAAAGGATACAAAAGAAAAATTCGGAGTAGGTATTAAAATCCAGGGAGAAGAAATAAGAACTTTGAGGTTCACCGATCACATTGTAATTCTGTCAGAGACAGCAAATGACTTGGAAGAGCAGTTGAACGGAATGGACAGTGTCTTGAAAGGAGGATATAAGATGAACTTCAACAAAAGCAAAACGATGATAATGGAATGTAGTCAAATTAAGTCGGGTGATGCTGAGGGAATTAGGTTAGGAAATGAGACACTTAAAGTAGTAAAGGAGTTTTGCTATTTGGGGAGCAAAATAACTGATGATGGTCGAAGTAGAGAGGATATAAAATGTAGAGTGGTAATGGCAAGGAAAACGTTTCTGAAGGAGAGAAATTTGTTAACATCGAGTATAGATTTAAGTGTCAGGAAGTCGTTTCTGAAAGTATTTGTATGGAGTGTAGCCATGTATGGAAGTGAATCACGGACAGTAAATAGTTTGGACAAGAAGAAAATAGAAGCATTCGAAATGTGGTGCTACAGAAAAATGTTGAAGATTAGGTGGGTAGATCACGTAACTAATGAGGAGGTATTGAATAGGATAGTTTGCGGCACAACTTGACTAGAAGAAGGGATCGGTTGGTAGGACATGTCCTGAGGCATCAAGGGATCACAAATTTAGCATTGTAGGGCAGCGTGGAGGGTAAAAATCGTAGAGGAGACCAAGAGATGAATACACTAAGCAGATTCAGAAGGATGTAGGTTGCAGTAGGTACTGGGAGATGAAGGAACTTGCACAGGATAGATTAGCATGGAGAGCTGCATCAAACCAGTCTCAGAACTGAAGACCACAACAACAACATGTATAAAATTAGGTAACCAGTTTCATTGCACTAACAACCGTCACGGTTTCCCAGAGACATCATATGTTCAATTTATGAGTAAAACATGTCAGGGTAATATGCAGAAACGCCTTACAATTCACAAAAACTGGTCCACAATAAGGTGAATTACGATGTTCTCCAGTTAATCAGCGAGACATGTGCTAACATGTACTGTTAGAAATTTCGTTATAACGGTTGGCGAAAAGTTTGCTAACAGCCGAGTATTAAATTACGAGCTACGTGATACTCCCATATCAGCTCTCTTTACTTGGTGTACAAAAACCACTTCTGGTCTCGATGCTTTAAGAAAGTTCACGGTTGTTTGGTTCTCTAGGGCCACCGTAGTGAGAAGATACCTTCTTTTTGACTATTTGCTGCATTTATTTCTAGGTTTACGGGGTACTTTGTCTTTTGGAGTATACTAGAAGGTAAAAAATGCGGCTGGGACCAGCATTAGAGGTATTAGTGTGTGTGTATGTGGGAGGAGGGGTGATGGTTATGGGGGGATGGGGGAATGATGTTGCAATTTGCATTGGTGGGGGGAATTTAACACCTGGGACATAACAGATCAAAATTTGTTCTGAGATAATGTACTCGTTGCACAGAAACAGCTGTGCACAATTGCTTCTCTTAAAAATGTGGTCACAGTACCCACAACTACGCCACAGATTTGTACTAGGAATTCCTTACCTTCCTCTTCCCGGAATATTCTCTCTTGCCTACTTGTAAAATGTCTTGTTTTCGATGTCCCTGAGAATAATTCGTCGTTGGGGCAGTGCCGAAACATCGGGCTCAGTTTCTTTATTAATAAAGAAACAAGGTAACACAGCGACAGGACTTACTTATATAGTATAAAATGCATATAAAAAGCTTTATTGCGATTACACATGGAAATAAATATTTTTCTTTCAAGGTGATCACCTCATTTGTTGAATGATAGTTAAATTTTCCAGCCCGAGTTCCCGGGTTCGATTCCCGGCGGGGTCAGGGATTTTCTCTGCCTCGTGATGGCTGGGTGTTGTGTGCTGTCCTTAGGTTAGTTAGGTTTAAGTAGTTCTAAGTTCTAGGGGACTTATGACCACAGCAGTTGAGTCCCATAGTGCTCAGAGCCATTTGAACCATAAATTTTCCATCTGCGCTGTATTCATTTAGTATCTCATTACATAATTCCTGTTGCGTTAAAAAGTCATTAATAGTGTTTACCCAGAACAAGGCGTCACACGCTTGCTGTATACTGACACATGGTACTACGCTCTGTTCATGATTGTTTACAAACTGTACAAGTGTTTGTAATTACAAATATCCGCGAGAACAATATAATTTGTAACTCTTTACTAACAGAGGGTACGGCATCGTTGAATACGCTGCCATTTTCTTATGTATTATAGCTCTTTCAGGGTAAAATCGGTATTAACTTCATTTTTGTCAGGTGTTGACATTTTTGTCACAGTATTACCAGTGGTTGGTTGGTTGGTTTATTTGGAGGAGGGGAACAAAGAGCGAGGTCATCGGTCCCACAGGATCATGGAAGAAAGGGGAAGGAAGTTGGTCCTTTCAAAAAAACCATCCCGGAATTTGCCTGAAGCGATTTAGGGAAATCAGGGGAAATTTAAATCAGGATGGCTGTACTTTGGCTTGAACCATCGTCCTCCCGAATGCGAGTCTAGTGTGCTAACGACTGCACCATGTCACTCGGTATTACCGGTGATCCTGTTAGTTGACGATAGGTATATTACACGATGATATTCCGTGCTGTTTTGGAGCCATAAGTTTTTACAAAACTAAGACAAAAAGTTTGTTTACAGTAGTTATTACGTAGTCTATAGGTGCAGCATGTGTTAACATATTTACATGCATAAAAACAAGTTTAGATTCACCACACGCTTCTTAAATATTTAAACAGGTCAAACACAATCCAAATGTAACGATATTATATTTCTGGATATTAATAGATACTATTTCTAAGAGAATAAGAAGATGTGAAATTTTTATCTGCATATAGATATGCTTCTTCTGCACGTTGCATCAGTTCTATACAGATATCTAGCTGCAATGTCAGCATTCCTGCAATTGCTTTGGCCCCCAACTAGTGAATCCGCATGCTCAGAGTAAGGAAGTCGAAACGCCCATCAGGCAAGTCCACGTCTCCTGCTACATTCTCCATTGGAGTTGAGACTGTGTAAAGCTACTGGAACTTTTACAGTATGCTGCAGTGATATCAAAATACACAATTCAACACGACAAACAAACACAAGTATTCCAAATTTAAGACGAAGGAACATACATTACCCATGGAAAGATAAAGGTCTATAATAATGTGAAATAAACTGACACATTCAAAACGATTGCATTTGAGTAATGAACAATGAGTACCCAATGAAATATACTGACGAAATGAGCAATGAAAAACAGGCGAAGTTCAATAACAGGTGTACTAGAGGAAAAACAGCTGACAACACTGATCTGCATAAGCAAATAATCTTCTTACGCAAACATCACGGAAAGTTGTCAATGTATTAGGAATACTTGTGTAAAGATACAAATAGCAAAATCAGGAAGAAATTTCCGTAAACTCAGGAAATATCACGCTGCTGAACTACTACGACAAATCCACTATAGCTAACCACATGTACCTAAACATTCAGAATCGAAGAAAACCTTATGCAAAACGGCAATCAGAAATACTGTTGCACAAAGGAAAATTTCCTGAAAGTGTTAAATGAACGAACTTCAACAGCGACAGTTTTTTTCAGAAATTTCAAGAAGTTCGCTGAGTTGTTTGTGAAATGTTCTTCGAAACCAAACTGCTTTGTATGCATGTAGAATGCATGTAGCTTAAGACTTTGTAACCACCAGAAAACAATGACGTAAAACTGATGTCAAGTGCCCGAAGACCAACCCCCCCCCCTTTCACCACCCTCAAAATGCTAATGCACTGCAATAGATTCACGATTAATGACTGATATAATAGACAGTTTTTTTTTAAATGTTGAAACTGGGAAGAAGTCTGAGTAAATACAGCCTAAGTGGAAAAATGTAAAAATCATTCAATAAATACTCACTGGCAATTAGGGAAATTTAATCCTTTGAATTATTAAAAAACATTTACTACTAACACAATAAATGGAAGGCACAAAATCCATGCAAGAAGAGCAGTATTCCGATTTCAAATACTAGTAAATAAACGAACATCAGAAAAAGTAGCATCTGACGCAAAAGTCAAGAAATTCTGGAAATCGTCATTCATACAAAAAGAGCAATGTGCCACCATACCTACTAAATACTTTGTATCCTGTAATTAATTGCTCATTGGAGATCATCGAGATATTAGTCTAAATCGTTAAAAATATAAACAATGTTTATGCTCCTAAATGCTCTCAGACTGATAGTGTTTTGATAATGTTATAATTTGCATTGTCTCCAACTGGGCCACGTCATAAAACATTGCCAGAATTTCGCAGCCTTCCCCACGAGTGGATGTCACGAAGCTGCTAGCAGTAAAGCAGAGGATCGCAGTGAAGTACCTCCTCTCGTTTTTCTCTGTTTGCGCTGTCACGGCTGCTCCTCTTACGAGCGGCGCAGCCACGCTACCCGCTGTGCGCAGAATTAATGACACCCCGCCAAGCCCCTGCAGTGTGGCGTGCCGCCACCCACCACGCAGCGGTGTTCCGTGGGCTCTACTAGGGCGCGCAGGGGTCGCCGGGTGTGAAACCTCCCAAATCAAAAGCGATCCCAACGGCTTGGGCTCTTCTCTTTGCCCTACCGTTCTCTAGCCAACAACAGAATGCACCTAATCAATTTCTGTTCTGAAACTCGGCTTTTTATTACAGTTGACTGATTCCACTTTCAAGATTATATTAATGAAATCTGCCTCTTTAATAAGAGTGAACTAATCTTCCATTAGGGAATATTTCCTTGTATCGAATGAATTAGCGTTTAAGTAAAGCCAGGCAGTTGCTACATCAATAGCACGCAATGTCGACTAGGTATATGTCAAAGATCATGGCAAACTATAACTAACCCAAGAAGGACATGTACATATGTCGACAAGAAACCTCTTTATCTTTCTATAACTGGAAAATTTCTTCATTGTTTTCTGACTACCATGCCACGCTTTGTTAAGAAAATAATGGAAATATGCAACACACAATACTTACACCAAGTACTTAAATGTGATACATTACCGTATTTATGTATTCAACACGTATTTTGCTTCGAACGTATCTCCTTACTTCCAATGTTCCTTTTTATTTTGTGTCTAGTATCGTATCACGAACGCGCCGGCACGTAAGTACAGATAGGAATTTTAAATAATTCAAAACACGCATAGTAATGTATTTAATTGCAAACAACACTTAATAGGATAACGACGACTTCGTTTAGCTTTGTGAAACGGTAATCCTGGAGGTATCACTTTCAACTATTATCAACAATCTTCAGCTCTTTGGACATAGAGAAAGAACTGATACGTTTACTGTTATTTTCTAAAAAATCATCCAGAAAGTGACAATCTTGAACTATTTTCTAAAAGCTGATACTTCTAAATTGCTGAGTAAAGAACGGTGCAAAGCAGGAAATCGGGAGACTCCTAAGTCAGATATGTAGATTACAAGTTTTTTGAGAATACGGAGGTATCGAAGTCCCATTAGCCAACGAGTTCACCACCTTAAAAAATAAATGTTGTACAGACACAAGCGAAGGCAGTCACCTTTAAACAGTGGTATTGTGCTTATGAAAACATGACTCAGTGGCTAAGTATGAGTCATATACTGCCTGACAAAATATTACGAACCCAGAAGAGAACGGGAGACGCAACGAAACTCCATGGCTTGAGACAGTTTGTGAAGTCATTTCAGGGATTTCAAAATCGGGTCAAATTTAGAAACAACATGGCAGTAAGAGCCCTTTTTCAGTACGATGGTGCAATCTCTCTTGTCTGGACGTGGTTCGGAAGGGTTTCATAAACCCGTTGTATCCCCTTCTGAAGAAGTCTGCCGACAAATGTTGTAACTTGGCCTTGATATTCTGTATACTGACGCTCGAGCTGGTACCATACGTAATCTATCGGGGATAGATTTGCCGATCTTTCTGGCCTGGGAGCACCGCAACATTACGCAGGCATTCCACGTCAAGTAGATCATTGTCCTGCGGAAAAATGGCACCACAATACCGCCGAATGAGAGGTAACACATGCACAGGCAGGATGTCTACATCATATCATTGCAGTGTCAGAGTTCCCACAGTCACTACCAGCCGTGACCTGAAGCCCACTTTCAGTATACATTGGACCCCCTCCGGCCTAAACGCTTTTGGGAAGGGTGCCTAACACATTGTATCCCCTTCTGAGAGAGTCTGGCCCACAACTGTTGTAATTTGTCCTTTATGTCACGGATACTGACGTGTGAGCTAGTCCCTTAGGTCATCTATCGCAGACATATCTACCGATCCTGCTGGCCCTGAAAGCACATCATGCAGAAAGTTCAAACAGAGACGTATCACGTCTAGTCAACCACTTCCCTATTGAAAAATGCCATCACGACACTGTCGAATGAGAGGTAACACTTGAAGACGTAGGATGTCCGTGACGTACCGTTGTGCCGTCATAGTTCTCTCTCTCACTACCACCCGTAGCCTGAAGTCAGACGTGAAGCATCCTCACACCCATCCCCAGGTCCCCAGTATATTCTCCAACGATCATTATCCAGGGTAGAGCAGAAAGGCGATTTATCGCTGAAGACAGGGTGGCGTTGTTCATCAGCAGCCCATGCTTGGAGGTCACGGCACCACTCGAAACGTAGCCATCTGTGACATGGTGTTAATGGGAGGAAACCTGTATAAGGGATGGTAAGTCATTAGTCTGGATGCTGTTAGTCTTCAACCAGTGGTGCAGGATGAGACGATTGAGGGACATCATTCCTTGCTGTCCTATGGCAAGCGAAGATGTAACAGGGTGCCTGTATTCGTGGTGCACAATATGGCGACCCTCCCTTGGGGTGATCAGCCGTGGTCGACCGGAACCTTGGCAAACGAGTACGTCTACTCTCACTTTCCCCCACCATCATATCCCATTGCCCTACTTGTCTGGATACAACATTATTTGACCATCTGGGCAAACAGGGACCCACAACGAGGCCCCTTTAAAACTGTCAGGTGGTGCTTGTTGCATACCCTATGAGGCGTAGTAGCAGCACTGAACATGAACAACAGTGGTGCACTCTGGTGGCTGTTCTGTCAGAGAATCATTTACATATCCGTCGATGGTGTGTGCATGTAAATACACTCCTGGAAATTGAAATAAGAACACCGTGAATTCATTGTCCCAGGAAGGGGAAACTTTATTGACACATTCCTGGGGTCAGATACATCACATGATCACACTGACAGAACCACAGGCACATAGACACAGGCAACAGAGCATGCACAATGTCGGCACTAGTACAGTGTATATCCACCTTTCGCAGCAATGCAGGCTGCTATTCTCCCATGGAGACGATCCTAGAGATGCTGGATGTAGTCCTGTGGAACGGCTTGCCATGCCATTTCCAGCTGGCGCCTCAGTTGGACCAGCGTTCGTGCTGGACGTGCAGACCGCGTGAGACGACGCTTCATCCCGTCCCAAACATGCTCAATGGGGGACAGATCCGGAGATCTTGCTGGCCAGGGTAGTTGACTTACACCTACTAGAGCACGTTGGGTGGCACGGGATACATGCGGACGTGCATTGTCCTGTTGGAACAGCAAGTTCCCTTGCCGGTCTAGGAATGGTAGAACGATGGGTTCGATGACGGTTTGGATGTACCGTGCACTATTCAGTGCCCCTCGACGATCACCAGTGGTGTACGGCCAGTGTAGGAGATCGCTCCCCACACCATGATGCCGGGTGTTGGCCCTGTGTGCCTCGGTCGTATGCAGTCCTGATTGTGGCGCTCACCTGCACGGCGCCAAACACGCATACGACCATCATTGGCACCAAGGCAGAAGCGACTCTCATCGCTGAAGACGACACGTCTCCATTCGTCCCTCCATTCACGCCTGTCGCGACACCACTGGAGGCGGGCTGCACGATGTTGGGGCGTGAGCGGAAGACGGCCTAACGGTGTGCGGGACCGTAGCCCAGCTTCATGGAGACGGTTGCGAATGGTCCTCGCCGATACCCCAGGAGCAACAGTGTCCCTAATTTGCTGGGAAGTGGCGGTGCGGTCCCCTACGGCACTGCGTAGGATCCTACGGTCTTGGCGTGCATCCGTGCGTCGCTGCGGTCCGGTCCCAGGTCGACGGGCACGTGCACCTTCCGCCGACCACTGGCGACAACATCGATGTACTGTGGAGACCTCACGCCCCATGTGTTGAGCAATTCGGCGGTACGTCCACCCGGCCTCTCGCATGCCCACTATACGCCCTCGCTCAAAGTCCGTCAACTGCACATACGGTTCACGTCCATGCTGTCGCGGCATGCTACCAGTGTTAAAGACTGCGATGGAGCTCCGTATGACACGGCAAACTGGCTGACACTGACGGCGGCGGTGCACAAATGCTGCGCAGCTAGCGCCATTCGACGGCCAACACCGCGGTTCCTGGTGTGTCCGCTGTGCCGTGCGTGTGATCATTGCTTGTACAGCCCTCTCGCAGTGTCCGGAGCAAGTATGGTGGGTCTGACACACCTGTGTCAATGTGTTCTTTTTTCCATTTCTAGGAGTGTAGTTACATTGACATACGATTATTCCTGCTTGGCACTTCAATTGTGTTAAATGTAATAATCAGAGATTAAGTCTATAATCAGTACGACTTTTTTGTTGTTGTTTGTTTCACTTCCTCTCACAGTTGCTTACATATCCCTAAATGGTGTGTACTTTGCAAACAAGTCCACTCATTTTCGATCCATTCCCTACGCCAAAAAGTACGCATTCAGTGAAACATGCGAACAAAAAACCCTAAAATATATACATGTTCTCAAGCAGCCTGTATTCACGAATCGCAGTAGTTCATTACAATGCCTGCGACATAACGTGATAGTAAAACAATACCAGTGTATGTTCCTACAATATCGCATTACATCGGAACATTCTGTCCTTGTCACAGTTGTGTTCCGTACTCTAAGACAACTTAGCAAATGTGCTTGAGTGTGGAAACATTTGTGAGAATATTCCGAAGAAAAATAACAAGTAAACCACGGAAAGATACAAATTTTACACGTTTACGTTCGACGTTACGAACTTTGCTAAATGTGACGACCGTCTGCATCCACGCCAACCTGGAACCGCACTAACGATTGTTCTACTGCTGTCGAAAACATCTCAGGTGGGATGGTAGCTTTCTCCCTCGCTATGCTGATCTTCAACCTCTAACGTGTGTTAATGTCTCATTGATAAACCCTTCAGGTAACTACACAACCAGAAATCACACGGTTTCAAATTTGATGATCTTGGTGGCCACGAAGTTTGAAGTTTCCTGTAAGTCTGAAGTTTTCTGTAAATATACCAGGAGTACCCGAGTACCCTCACGAGCACTGTGAGGTGGAGCTCCATCGTGCTTCAAAACAGTTGAGTTCAAAGAACCTCTCTCCGAAGAGCAGGAATTACAAGCTGATGAAGCAGATCACAGTAACGTGTGCCGTTCACGCTGCATGTCCTTGGTCTTTGAGTCTGAGTTCTTCCTACGAAGCCGTACCACCACCGGCAGCTCATGACACGAACACAGCTAACAACGTAAATCCTGCTACGTGCAGTCTGAACATCATATCTATAGAGCTGGATACCCGTACGGTAAATAGTTTTCCTTCTACGGTGGGTCAGGTTTCGAAAGTTTGATTGCAACCGCCCTGTGTCTTTCAGTGAGTTCCTCTCAATTTCACAATTACATTCGCATTACAGATGTTACAAATTTTCTTTAAAAAAGTTGAGATATTATTCCTCTCTTTAAGGAAACTCTTAGATTCGCTTAAAAATTAATATTAAATACAGAGCACTATTTTATTGGGAACAGCATCAGGCGCTGCCGTAATTGCAAATTTTCCATTTTTTGTTTTAAAGGCTCTCAAATTGTTCAAAATTTCATAAAATATATTTTATAATTGTTTAAAATCGGAACGTAATGATGTAATTACACAACTACGATGTCTTTGTTTCACATATCGCTTTTTTCAACTATGATTTTTCTTTATGTGAAAAATGCCGGAGTCCATGTTGAAGACCAGTCAGACATTGCATCAACTAGGTGACAGTACGTTTTTAGACATCAAGTAATATCTTCCATGACACTAGAGGGAGCAGTAGGGGGAAAAATTGTACAAGAAGATTGGGCCTGAAGTGTATCCAGCCCCAGCTGAGGACGCTGTATGTAAGTACTGCAGACAGATGGTGGGATTTGCGAAGAAATCGTGGTACGTCGAGAATTTACCGCACAGTAAATGAACAGTTGACGATTTTGACCTTGCTTCGTATCTGCCAAGGAGCCTATAGCTGCGAGGTGATACGCCTCCAGACGGCTTCGTAATGAAATGAGTTGAGATGAGATGCGAGATGAGCGGAACAGTGTTAGCGGCTGTGCCGAGGGGTTACCACAGGCGTGGGCGTCAGTGACGGCCCGTCTGACAGCTGAGCATCGGGTGGAGAGCCGGAGGAGACTAGATGCTGGAGAAGGCGGGAAGCAGTGCGCATCACGTGCCGGGAAAATCCGTTCGGTGGAGTAATCCGCTCGTTCCAGCTGTACAGCGTGTTGTATACAATAAAAGCTAAGGTTTACATTTCCTAATGTGGCTTTCAAGATAGAAATTATTCATCTAATTGAGACATACACATCGAAATTTAACGGCAGCCTATAAGACAACTGTTACATTGATTACCATGATTCATCTTTTTTTGTGGAATCTGGGACGATGTTGATCATTCCAGTGAGATACGAATCACTAGTCGATTTAAGAAGATGAAAGTGAAGCGGCGTAGGATTTGAAATAAATAAAATGCACTTCAATTAAAAGTATAAAAATAACGATCAGTAATACTGATGAACGTTTTGAATAATAAATGGCACTAGTCGGGACCAGAAACCACAAACTTCAGCAAACCAGCTAAATAACTTAGCCGATGGGCTGTGATGCCGTTTTGGAAATCACTCTTACTTTGAAGGTTTTACTTGCAAACGACGACTCAACAGGGCAAATGGCTGTAGGGTTTGATACTTGGCATCTTAACCTACTCTACTGAATAGCTGATTTTAAAAAATGTCCATCCCACATCCGGTGACCTGCCTTTTCTGCGTTTGTTTCTAAATTCGCATTGTAACAAATTTAAGTATATATATATATATATATATATATATATATATATATATATATGTGTGTGTGTGTGTGTGTGTGTGTGTGTGTGAGTGTCTCTCTTAACAGACGTTAAGGGAAATTTTCGATAGATTTTCGGCAGATATTTTCAGTTTCGTTTTTACGATGTGTAGATGGAGTCGGCCCAAGCAAATGCTACCCATTACATGTTTCATGCGACGCCAAGTGTCAATGAGAAACGTAGATTTGTCTCCGGAAACAAACAAAGTTACTTTAACTGGAATTTTAAGTACGCACGCTATAGAATGGCCCCAGAGTTCATGTGCGATATTCTGCTTGGTAAAATGTGAATAATGACTACTCCAACAGCGGCTAAGAAGCGCAGCTGCATAGCGGGACAGAGCGGCATAAGAGACGGGGCTGACAGAGGTTTTACTGAGCTTTCCGGTCCCTAAACCAATTTTCGCACTACAGTAATTCGGGAGCTCAAATTGTTCAAATGGCTCTGAGCACTTTGGGACTTAACATCTGAGGTCATCAGTCCCCTAGAACTACTTAAACCTAGCCTAAGGACATCACACACATCCATGCCCGAGGCAGTATTCCAACCCGCGATCTTAGCGGTGTCGCGGTTCCAGACTGAAGTGTTTAGAACCGCTCGACCACTCCGGCTGGCTAATTTGGGAGCGCTCTGTCGAAATGGCCTGTGAAATTCCACTTTAAAAATAATTTCCTTAGCAACGAGAAAGAAATCAATTTTTTCCGTTGACACAGGGCGTTGCATAATATAGACAAGATGAGCAGCTCTTGTTTGGGTTGGATCCTGCTACGCCTTGCAAAGACTAAACCACAAATACCTCCAGAAACACTAGAGAAAATGTGCCTAACGGCTGTAAGGAGACACACCTGATGTATAACCGTCGTCAATGATTCTTCTGTCCTATGCTTGTTTCCCACGTTGTGCACTGTAGTGAGCGTGCGATGGTAACTGCTGTGTTGTGAAGATATGTTGACGTGGTCACCATCACATTATGGTGGTCCATACGACACCTCTTTCACATCACTTTATTTTCCAAGGAAAAAATTTCGAGTTTGTTCAACAATGTTCTCGACCTTTTACGAATGTTCTCGAATGTTAACGAATGTTTTCGAATGTTTCAAAATATTTGTAA
This sequence comes from Schistocerca cancellata, assembly GCF_023864275.1. NCBI lineage: Eukaryota > Metazoa > Arthropoda > Insecta > Orthoptera > Acrididae > Schistocerca > Schistocerca cancellata. Next base: position 616,927,985 of record NC_064626.1, on the reverse strand, counting down.
CGGCATACATCGCAATTATCGGAACTCCGGCACAATCATATTCATCGATGAGTTGGGCAACGTTGTAAAGATAAAGAAGAAAGTCGACGATATATATTGGGTATAGAGAGAGACTCTGTAAGAATGAACAAATTTTGCAACGAATGGTTTTTTAGTTAATCAGCAAATACAGAATATGATACCAAGAGTAGAAATACAGTCTACATCCGTTAATACAAGGAAGGACCATGGCGCAAGCCTAAATTTCGCAAAAGAATTTCTTTGTTTATTGTTCTCGATACGCTCCCGCAAGAAAACTTGTAGACAACATCGTAGAATTGGAAATATTAATGGGAAGAGAAGAAGGCAAGTTAAAATTTCACTCATTGCAACTAAGAATTTGCTGAAGGGCTCCTATTTCTGGTAATATTAGCGTACATAGCAATAGAGCAAACACTCGAATGTTGGGAGATGAATTTAAGACAATCGAATTTCTCGTACAGTACGTAACTCACTCGCCTATTGGACAACAAAACTTATTCGTATTTGCAACAGAAAGCTAAACACCAAATGAATTTTCTAAGAATAATCTTTGAATAACTTAGATGCTGTAAATACGAGATCATCAGTTGCACCGTTTTGCAGTTCAGGAAACAAACGGAATATACTTCAACTTGTGCTTAGGCACGACAGAACCGCAATGTGTAATGAACTTTGGGGTACTGCACGCAATTGTTCACCTTCATAGAATTTTAACGAATTACTACGAAGTTCTTGGTTTTTCAGATTGATTTCTTGGAATGGTCCATTTCGACTGCTTCCTCTAGAGACCGTTGGGCATTATAGACTTTTGATGGAATACTGACATTAACTTTTGGGAATATGTAAAGTACGTCTCAATGAAGTGCTTTTATTCAATTTCACTAACACCTCCTAGAGTCAGCATTTAATAACGAACTTGTTTGTACATTTATTTTACTAACTTCTCTACTTAAATGTGTTTAAATACCTATATTATTGTTACTTCAAATATCTTCTCCTGTAGGGCAATATTTAAGGTTGTATAATCCATTCCAACGCTTACGGGGCAACGAAAATGGGAGGTTTTATAATAGTTCGGAACTCCAGATTCGATATCATTAAGATCTTGCAAATGGAGAAATCCTAGTACATTTCGGTCATTAAGAAATTATAGTGAATTCGATGATGATTCGGCGAAATTAGCTGCAACCTGACCTGTTCCTATAAAAAAGACAGAGGGAGCCTTGTTTCACACAAAGTAACGAATAAGGCCGCTTTGGTACTGCAGAACGTGGAACACCCATCAGTAACGTTCTGCGTACTATTTTCTTTTTTACTATTTTGTTTTTCGTAGAAATCTGTTAGCGATGTCAAATTCGTATTGTATTTCATCATTTTGCGTTTCATTATCCTGCTCTATTTCAATATCGTTAACGGAAGTTATTCCTCACTAACTGATTTTTATAGTTCTGTGTAAGGTATGTTACGTGGATAATTTCATTACCCAGATACGATGAATAATGTTGTATTACCTTCTCGCTTGACATCAAGAGAAAGATCTTGCTTATTTTTTCCTTGGCGCTTGCATTACGCAGGATTGTTGCTAGTGGTATTTCTCTCTTATAAATAACATGCAATGTGTGTGTACTCATATGCTGTTACCGAAGGTACACAAGTAAGCAACTGGAAGTCGTCATCTTGGTATTAATAAACAGCTTTAGCGGCTCCTGTCGGCGATTGCATATAGACCGGAGAAGCAGCCCCATCAGCCATACTGGATTGGAATCCGACTGTTTTATTTCTTGACGTACCGCCTTTTAACGGTTCTTTGTTCTGATTGACAACATATGTTGGGTAAAAAGTTCCGAGCATTTTAGCTCTAATTATTTAGTTATACGTTCACGTGAGGATGTGGCTTCTAGTTCCACGAGACCGGTAGTAGTTTAAAAATAAAAGACAAAATACAGCTGAAACGGTTTAGTAATAACCCCAGTTATGGTTGTCCTACCTACAAGACTGTCTGCACTTAGAAGTTAAGGCTGTTCATCCAGGACGTAGAAGTCCGTAGTCATTTATGCGGTTTATATGGCTGGACGTTTTATGATTTTCAGTTTAATCAGCTCTAGCTGTGGGAAAGGTACCTTGTTGTTCGCATCTATTGCGCAGCCTTTGCTTTGTCACAGGTACGGAAGTAAACGGACGTAGGTAGCATTCGCCCAGAACGTCGAATCTGGCAGTCATCTCCGCAGATCGTACCGCTGGACTTTTTACGATTTTCAGTTTAATCATCACTGGCTGTGAGAAAATGGAAGCTAGGTTGCTGTACGCATCTTTGGTGTACCCTATATTGGCTCTGTTAAGTTCATTACGATACTCCGGTTTTATGCAGTCATTATTATCGGGCTCCCGCAGGATTTTCGCGTCCTCCCTCGGGCATGGGTGGATGTGTCGTTCTCAGCGTAAGTTAATTTAAGTAGTGTGTAAGCCTAGGGACCGATGACCTCAGCAGTTTGGCCCCTTAAGAAAAAATATCTTTATTATCGGCTACAAGCACCGATGAACTTGGACGCAGTACTTTTTGCCGCAGTAATTTTGGGAACTGACAGCTTTGAAGGTATCTTTGATGGATAGTAGTTGCTTTAGTTCTTGAAACTAATTTTGGCTTTTGCCTTTTGTTATCTAGGAAAAGTAACGGAAGTGTAGTTCTGGATGGTCGGATGGAGATTTAAACATCCGTCCCCTTGAATGCAAATGCAGAGTTATACCACTGTGCCGCCTCCGTCAGTAATGATTGGAACGACACCACGAAACAACTTGGAAAAACAAATTCGAGAGAGATTTACTGAAAGAAATCTCCGGAAATATAATTCCGCCACTTATAAAGTGTCTTCTAAGATAACCATTCGGGCCGGCCTTTGTGCCCGAGCGGTTCTAGGCGCTTCAGTCCGGAACCGCGCTACTTTACCGTTGCAGGTTCGAATTTTTGCCTCGGACATGGATGTGTGTGATGTCCTTAGGTTAGTTAGGTTTAAGTAGTTCTAAGTCTAGGGGACTGATGACTTCAGAAGTTAAGTCCCATAGTGCTTAGAGTCATTTGAACCATTTGAACACCCTTTCGGGCGATTCTTGAGTGCCGCTCGTTTGTGTGGGAAGTAAAGTAGCAAAAGGTGGATACACGTTATACATAAGCTCCAAATAAGGGAGGTGTTTCTCGTCAAGGGATCATTTAACAAGAGCGGTAGCTATACAGTAATCTCATCAGTTCTAATTCCAGATATCAAAAGGCAAGCGATGTATACCACAAAGTTTTTGTAGTTATAAGAGCGGACTTAAAACCGCAAAAACGGAAAATATACGAGTATTTTCCTCCCACATACGAGACAAATTAGACATCATACAGAGAATCACCCGTATCACTCACACCGTAAACCAATCGGGAATGGAAGAAGAAAGAGGGGGAGAAAGCTATCGGCACCACCAGCACAGGTGTAAATGTGTGTGTGTGTGTGTGTGTGTGTGTGTGTCGGTTCACTGTTAAGATTATGTCCCCGTGTAGGGCTCTATTTCGTTGAGACAAACTCCAATTGCGGTAATTTTTCTGACGTATACGAGCAAGACGATGCTTACTTCTGCAACTAAACTGGCAACGTGCCAGCTTGCAGGAAAGAATGTGAGCCAGATGCGCATCAAAGCCGCTTGGCGAATTCACGACAGTAGGAGTTGTGTACCCGTCAGATCGAGTGAGATTCTCAGGCAGTTTCCCGCACCCGTTTACATAAATTCGCGCTAGCCCCAGTCTTCGCCTCGGAAAATACGATATAGAGATATCTAAAATATGATAACACGAACAGTTTTTTCGACTCACAGACATGTGGTTTACACGACTTCGCTCTCATATGTCAACTAACTGTATTGATACGAATGGTATCCAGCAGCAAAAGATAATAATAAGAATGAATGGGAAAAATGTCATATTTCAAAACCATCAAGAGCTACTGATTAATTACTACTAATTTACTTCTAGCTGCGATATTCAAACCTTCTTCAGGTAACGTTGTTAGTGTGGTGTCAAGCAACATAAAAGCCATCCCTTGTCAACATTTAATCACTCTACGTATTTTTAGTTACTCTACAGCGCTTTGTGTGGAGGTACTCTAAACCCATTTAATGACAGACTCTACCTTTCTCACAATTTGTGGGTGAATGTTGATTCACGTCTGTACAATGAAGCAATAAGGATGCCTGCACTCAGCTATAGATCTTGATACCGCAAGAATACCTGTTGCAACCTCAACATCATCCCGCTGTGAATATATACTTTTACCAGAGGGTGGAGCCCTTCTTAACTCAATCTACGTGTGACTCCCCACTATCAATAGAATAAGCACAATTTAAAATGGATGCTCATTTTTTACTTTCTTACTATTACTCTGGAAAATTAGCGTAGATACATCAAGACACGAACCTTCCCGTAATAATTAGAGCAAAGTGGTCCCTCTGTAGCCCTGCTCCGCAGCGCCAAGGCTCTGCCTCTGGCGAGACGTAACACAGAGGCTGAAGTAGAAAACACGTACTCGTCTCTTTAGAAGCTGTTTGCCTAATATGCTACAGAACGGCGTAACTTTAACCTTACGAACTGTAGGGCTAGGTGCGGAGTTTGTACACGAGTTATATCAATTTGTCATCAACAGTTTTGACTAATTCAATAGATTATCAAACAGCAGGGATAATGAGTGTCCAACATATATCACTTCTCCTAAAATTTGTGGTCAATAGTTGAATACTGAAAACACTTTTATCCAGGTGTAGCTTACAGAAAACCTGAGTGTCATGCTGAGTGGATATTTAATTCGATCTACAGCGTGTGCATGACTCTCTAACATGATATAAACATCAAACATCGTGCAATACATGGAAAAATGAAGGTGTCTGTATGAGCCTGAGTACAAATAGAATTCTCTGTCAACCATTAGGTAAATTTCATTGTACTCGCTATGTAACCACAAAAAATAAATCATAGTAATTTTGCCACGTTCCTTCCAATAATTACTGAGGGAGATACTTACAGGTACGAAAAGTAGAAACACCGCAAAGCACGAAACATTTTTTCGATAAACCTCACTTGCTCGCTGGGATGTGGTGTGAAAATCAGTAGTTCCTAAACAGTATGAAAAATAACCGCCGAATTTATATTTTACTCCGCTGCAACGGGAAACTAGTTGTGAATTGTTCCACGGTGCCCATAGTACGGTCAGTCTAACAGAAAGCACTTACCACAGTCTGCAACGAGTGACATCTGGTTTCCAGGTCGGTCAATACTTTCTTTGTCCATACACTGCAGCTAAGAGAGTGTCTCACACAATGAGTGTCGTGATGAGCGTAATGTGACGTTACGTACAGTGACGCCTGAGATCGCTTGGCCCAAGCGCAAAGACATTTCTGGTCGAAGAGATCGAAGTAGGACAAGCAAACGTTTGTTTCCACGTACACATTTGCTAAATTCGTAGAGGCCCAGACCTATCCACATACGTGTTACCAACTTTTTATGTAAGGAAAATAGTAAAATAATTAGAGATAGTAGACATACAGCCACCTCACAGATTTATTAGACGCCACCGTAAGAATGCTGGGATGTCTGCTGTTATAAATATTACTATTTGATACATGAATAAGATCAGAAAATAAAAATAAAATACATCCCGTCCTGCGTGAACAGTTAATCGGTCTTGGTATACTGTCATAGGCGGGTGCTGCCTTGTCCTGTGGAGACATAAGGCACAAGTAATAAGAAACCCTGACAGATTTTACGGGTAAACCCTCGGCAAGGACAAAGTCAAACGATTAGAAATAGTAGACATAATGTAGGAACTTCGAATGTCAGAGACATATACACAAAAAAAGTTGAGTTACAGACTGAATTACAGAAGAAGAAAATAAATGGAGCCATATTGGCTCAACCATTCGTTCGCTAATTTTTCTTCCGTAATAATTCTAGTAATTGGCAACAGATACCAGTCAAGGGAAATGGGGGTACATTTTTCTCGTATGAAATGAGTCCATTTTTCGAGCGATAGGTAGAGAACATTGCGGCCGGATCTATACGCGGCTGCGGGCTTTTTAAGAGAAAGTTGTGGCCCGAGCTATACCTTGGCTTGGCTTCTGAAATGTTAATAAAGTCTAAGTTACATCGGTAAATTATTTGCTTGAAAAAGCATCGTGATGTTGCTACAGGAGCACACGCTAGATGTACAGTACAGGAGGGCGCGTGGCTCCCACACGGGATACGATAGCGGCGTGTCGAGTGCAAACAGCGGGCGCCGCTACGCCTATGCCACAGCCGCAGCACGGCCACGGCCACAGGAAGCTGGCGTTGGCTCTGGCGGCTGTTTGCGCTGCCTCTGTCGCCGCGAGCCCCCAGCCCGGCCGGACTGGCCCCGCGTTTAATTGGTTCGCTAATTGATTGACAGCGGCTGCATACGACCGCCGGCGGATCGCAATGTTCCCCACTAATGAGGTTGTTCTCTTCATGTCATAGCCCACACCCTCTGGAAAAATGTACTCCTCCGTTTGTTTCAATCAATGTTCACCGCAGCACTTTCTCTACATTGTTAGCTGTGAATGACCGTACATATTTTTTTACTTCTGTGTGAAACAGATGGAATACAGTCAAATATATTTTTACGACTGTCTCTGATGACAAGGTCATTTTCTTTCGTACTTTGTCTCATCTGCATAATTTTAAGACCATACTAAGCCACGTTTGCCAATATTGACAGTGAAGAGGTTGTTCCATCTCTTTATAATTAGTTTTTTTTATGCTTTACAAGGAATACTGTAGATGTTTATGATACTTTCACCATTTTTTTTTTAATTTAAGAAATGTTATAACCCGAGGGAAGAAATGGACTACCTGTTTATTTAATTCGTAATTACATAAATGCACTTCCTTTCGTTAATCCCTCTACGTTGCCTTGGGTTAGTTAATTTTGGGGTTTGTATTAAGAGTTCGTCTGCTGGTAGTGCCGAGGCAGAGATGTGGCCACCCTGTAGGTCGGTTTAGTGGCAACCTAAGCCTGGAGTAAAGACAGCGATGATGCATCAGTTTGCCAGGGGTAGTTCAGGGTTGGTAACAGGTTCCCCTCCTCTCCATGTAAGAGAACGGCCGTTGAGATCTACCATGACAGAGTCGCTCTGGGGGTAGCTGTTGAACTGAGTGGGCGGAATCGAGGGCGATCTCCGTCTTTGCCGCCAATTTTACGGTGGGATGAGGTATTACGTGTTACACTGTTATTAATCCGCTCTTTTTCAGGATGGAACTAGTTATCGTGTCGTTACGGCCATTCCTTTTTGAGAAATTTTGCCAGTACAAATGGTTCAAATGGCTCTGAGCACTATGGGACTTAACATCGATGGTCATCAGTCCCCTAGAACTTAGAACTACTTAAACCTAACTAACCAAGGACATCACACAACACCCAGTCATCACGAGGCAGAGAAAATCCCTGACCCCGCCGGGAATCGAACCCGGGAACCCGGGCGTGGGAAGCGAGAACGCTACCAGACGACCACGAGCTGCGGACTTTGCCAGTACAATTAAAGTTTTCAATTAGGGTTCCTTTTCCAGAGGTGAGCATTGGGGCTCACGTTATCCATTTATAGTGCCGCAATCAGTTGGAGCCTTCAGCACACGAGAGCAGCAACAGCACAAAAAATCGTATAGCTCCACTCTTAGCAGCAGCGTTTTGCAATTTTAAAGTAACCTAGGATCTCACCCCGCCTAGTTAGCTTAGCACATGGCCGTAACTGCTGATGAGTAATTTAGACGACGATTCCATCTGAAACCTGCTAGGATATGCGTGTGTTTTGTGTGAATTACTAAAATGTGTGACGTAATTTTTAGGCCCTTTCATAAATTTTGTTCACGGATATTTTGATTCATGATAACCTTCATATGCAAGCAGCACGTCCTAACGTCTTTGATAAATAATAGGTTGTGCATGTGAATTATTGTATAGACTGGAAAACAAGAACGAACCGAGGGGTGAGAACAAAGAAATCACCCTTTGGTATCAGTCACCCACGTGGTGTCGAATTACACTGCCAGCGAGCTACCAGTTCGTTCTTGAAAACTAGTTAAGGTGAGGTTGCTTGCGTGTGGCGTTAATTGTTAATCTGAGTGTGCTAAATTTCACGGCATGTTTTATTTTTAAAGAATTTGTTATTTTTTGTGTATACGGGAGATGCCTGTGTCTGCTTTGTTCCCCCATTTTCCCGCCAAGAATATTATTTATAATTTTGGCTATTCCGTCCAAGTAGCAACTTGGGGTGTGGATTTCGATACGGTCCAAGCAGAAGGACTACAGAGGCAGCAACGTAGATCCCTCCTCTATACCAGTACATAATTACAAACGAAATGTCTGATAGTGTAAGCACCTTCAGTGCGAGAGGGTATCGAATGGATTCCTGCTAATAAGGGCATATTCAGTGCTAGACAAAAATAGAATTTAATTAGACTTGGCTTTGTTAACTGCAGTTATAACGTTTGGAAAATTTCTGAGTATACAGATAATAAATGTGTCACATAAATTTGATTTCATGGATTCAGTGATCATAAAAACCCCATCCTGTGTAGAGAGCAATGTTGGTGCTAAATTGGAGTCAAGATAAACTGGCGGGAAGGAAAATTAACCACGGTAGAGAATATAGATCAGTTTAGAGCGCGGTATTAAGTTACTTGCCCACCTGGTTGCTTCAGCTCTCCCCCGCGTCATCCGTTACGAAATTTTAATATAATAATCATCAAATCATTCGACTACTGACTTCGGGCTGGTCCCTTAAGTGTATCCTTCCGAGCATTGAACCAGGAAGAGGAAAAGAAATATAATACCGGAAAATGGAGGTAACCGTTCAATATTACATTCATTCTTCTCGCTACCCATGAACATACTTATAAAATAGGCTAGAGAATAACATCATTTACATCAACATCATCATCTTCATCATTATTAAGCGACATAGCAACCTTTTAGCCTATTCAATTCATCTGCTGGAGGCTATTTCTCGCAAGTAAATGTCGATTACACTCATATTAATTTAATTTCATTTATTAAAGTTTTTGTTTGAAGTTTCGGACATTATCACCCGTCATCTGCTGCTGGGTAACAAAACGATGACCAATTTTGGAACGAAACATTTCAGAAAGTTAATGGTAAATCAGAGAAATACAATCTTTGTTCATTCGCAAAATATACCTACAGCACATATACACATTGCTTATTGAAGTTCATAGTCTATGTAGCCTCATACAGTTGTTAATTACACTAGCCTATTAGGAAAACGCAAATTGGAGGAGTAAGACACAATAAGTAGCATTCAAAACAGACAAAACTAATGAGAAATCTAGCTTCTTAAAGAATAGTGTGAATCAAGTTCTAAAGTGTGAAGAGCATGTATCAGACAAATGACAGTCACAGATTGTAGGCCGTAATGCTCGAGACTGAACCAGCAAGGAAGCTTGAATAAATGAAAGAAAACACGACCGCCTTTTGTCAACATCTGCATGTGAAAAATGACGCTCATCGCTTTCATCAAAGCAACGCAGCAGGCAAGCTCCGAAGTATTCTTTACTTGATTGCGTTTTTTTTCCATGAGTAACACTGGTTCCTGGTAAACTTTTTAGTGTACTATTCCTTGAATTTGAAGCTCGCGCTTGTGTCCGTGTTTGTTTAAAACTGAATTAGCTTTAGGATAGATTCCACCTAGACCAGAAGATTTTTTTCCTGATTTGTACCCAGAGATGTTTAACTGAGGTTACGCCATCATCAGTGGTTTATTGAGTTTATTTTTATTTCATAACAGAAAAACTGATTTTTACTGCCCGTACAGACAGGAAAGAGTAACTTTACTGTTATTTAATAAAAAGAAAATAAATAATACAGTGATGATGCTGTAACTTCACCGTAATATGTCTGGGCAGAAATGAAGAAAAATTGTTTTTCTCAAGGTAAAACCTATCCAAGGAAATTGTTTCCATTAATGGTATCTGAACATCACTTTCATTTGGTACTATGAACAGCCTTCTCCTCAGCGGTTTAATAGCCCCTCGAAGAAGCGGTCATTACGGACTGACCACAAGATCGGAAAGGGGAAAGGGTATACAAAGAAAATCATCCGCATTTTCAAAGAAATCGTCCTGGCTTTCTCCTAAGTGATTTAGGAAATTCACAGAGTGACTTGACGGGAATCTGAACCGCCATCCTATAGAATCCGAGTTCAGTGTCTGTCTCAGCACTGTGCCCGGTTTTCAGCAGTCTAGGCAGCTATAACGCGACATTGTGCTGGCAGTCGCTAAGGGGGCCAAATTCTCATCACCAGTATTTGGCGATTAAACGGCGCAAAAGGGGTTTGCATAGCTCCCTATCACATTGAATTTCAGTCTCTCGGGTTAAGTCTCTAACCTATCTGAAGTTTCTCATAAATTTAGAGTACATACTACTCTCAACATTAATTCATCGGTCACCTGAGGAATCTGAAAGGTTCCTGTTGGAAATCATATATTCTAGCCTGATGTCAAAAAAGAAATAATGACAATAAAGGTTTCTTATTGTTCGCCGAGGCTACACCTTTATTTGTTCATTATTTCAACTTAAAAAGAATTATTTGAGGCCTCTCTTCATGTTTTCCCTCATTCTGAGTAAATTATTCATTTCTATGTAGTTTACTGCACCTAAAACCACGATAATCTTAATTTTTTTTAATTTTAGTCTACTCTATAATTTCTGTAATACATGTTTATTCATGATTTTTATGCCCGTTTCATTTTTAACACAGTCCTGTATAAACAAATTTCAAATGCTTCGAGTATCGTCTTCAATTTCTTCTACAAAATTCTGTGGCATCTGATCTGCGTTTTCGGAAACATTTCTCTCAAACCAGTGTGAGGACTCATTGTCAGAAATGCTATACTGTCGAAAGAGAAAAGAACAGAAAAGAATTCTTAGACTTTACTATCTGCTTCTGTTGTGCAACATGTCTTATTCTTAGAGCTGTAATATATTGTGAGAATCGTATCTATTGTATTTAGTATTTTGTAATACAGAGTATGCTATGTCTTTCTCAGATCTAGTGCCAAGTATTACGATAAGTGATAGACGCTTAGACCGTGAGCAATGACATAGGAGCCATGTAGATAACCTAGGCAAACGCATATCACTAAGAGAGAGAAGATGAGGTAACTTCGTGTTGCAGTTGTTTCTTATCACGTCCCTAGGTCCATCATAGTCGGTGGCGTTATCATATTATGAACTGATAAAGTGTGCCTTCTGACAGGATTGTTGACACTTTCGATTTATAATGAAAAACAAGTATGGCACTGTATGCGTTTATTGAATCTACAAATCGTCTGATTTTAATACCTATAATTGGCTTGAAAGTGAAATAAGTTTATGGTTGGTTGGTTTGTGGGATTAAAGGGACCAGACTGCTACGGTCATCGGTCCCGAAATAAGTTTATGCTCCTCACCAACATGGAGATCGAGGATTGCATATAAGCGCTTCCTCTTTCACTGAGCATGCTAAAAGATCTGCTACGTAACATCACATCGAACAATTTCGTACCTCCTCGTTTACTGTGACTAAAGTTACGAATATATCAGCATATGGTGTTTTCACCTGAAGTTGGAAGCCAGGTGTACCGCGGGAACATTGTACCAAGATGATTGTATGATCCGGTTTGAGACCGGAGAATAATATCTCTTCACTTATTGGCGGGTGCCTCTTTCCTTAAAATTTGTTTAGCAAATCTAGAAGTGTATTGCATTATACTGTTGCCAAGGCTCTGAGCACTATGGGACTTGACATCTGTGGTCATCAGTCCCCTAGAACTTAGAACTACTTAAACCTAACTAACCTAAGGACATCACACACATCCATGCCCGAGGCTGGATTCGAACCTGCGACCGTAGCAGTCGCGCGGTTCCGGCCTGCGCGCCTAGAACCGCTAGACCACCACGGCCACTGTTGCCAAAATTATACCGAATGGCTGAGAGAATTCCGCTAACTTTTCTGTATTACAAATGATCAGTATTATAATTAAAGCTACTACTTTTTTGCTTCCCTTTACTTTAGGTCACTCATTTTCTGAATATTATCTTCTCACGTAGAGAGTCACTCATGGTCCACTCGACCTGCTACAAGCAGCATGTGACATGGGGCATAAAAAAAACGACGCCCATTATCTGAATGGGTTGGAAGTCGCTAGATGTGATGTACATTCACACGCAAACAGATGTGCACAACTTCAGAAAAATTGGATGATTTATTCAAGAGCTAGTCAGTAACATGTTGGTCCATCTCTGGCCATTATGAAAGCAGCTATTCGGCTTGTCATTGATTGACAGAGTTGTTGGATGACCTCCAGAGGGATATAGTGCCACATTCTGTCCAATTGGCTCGTTAGATACTCAAACTCATGAAATGGCTGGAGGGCCCTGCCCATAACACTCCAAACGTTCTCAATTGGTGAGAAATGCAGAGACCAAGATAGGGTTTGGCAAGCATGACTACAAGCAGTAGAGCCTCTCGCCATGTGCGGGAGGACGTGGTCTTGCTGAATGTTAAGCTCATGGTGGCTTGCCATAAAGAGCAACAAATCAGGGTGACAAGTGTCATCCATGTTTCGCTGTATGGGTGCCGCAGATGACAATAAAGGGAATCCTGCTAGACAATTAAATGGCACCCCAGACTATATCAATCCTGGTTGTTGGGATGTATCGTGGGCGACAGTCAGGTTGGTATCCCACCGCTGTCTTGGATGCCTCCAGACACGTCTTTGGGATCGTTAGGAACCATTTCATAGGCGGACTCATCTCTGAAGACGGTTCTATTGTCAATGAGATTCCAGGCCAGAAACATGTCTGGAGACGCCTCGGACAGCGATGGGATAACAACTTGACTGGAACCCTCCACGAGGCCCGACAGCTAGTACTGGTGATCTGGGGTACCTTTACATTGTTGTCATCCACGGCCCCCTTACAAAACAGCGGTACGTCAACTACCCATATTGTTACCCTTCACGATAAGTCAGCCTGCATTTACATTTTAGTGAACTGATGTGCGACCGCAAATGCCGAGAATTTCTACTGCTTGTCTTCATGATTTCCAAACCCTACATCGGATCTCTCCCCAACTGAAAACGTTAGAACCATTAAGGGTGGGGTCCTTCAAGCACCTAGGGATTTTCACGGTCTAATGCGCTGATTGGACCGAATTTGGCACGATATTACTCAGGAAATTATCCAACAACGCAGCCAATCAATAGCAAACCACATAACTGCTTGCGTTAGGACCAGAGGACGTGTTATTGAATTGCTCAGTTTGTGAATCTCTTTGTTTCGGATAAGTCATCAAATTTTTTCTGAAATTGTCATTTCTTTTAAGTCAGTATATGTGCATCACATCTACAGGTTTGTGTCCCATTCGGATGATTACTCTGTGGTGCGTCCTTTTTTTATAGTACACACATCAAAAAAAGATTTGCATCACCATGGTTCCCAGAAGATAGACGTTGACAGTGGATATTGTATCACAGACACAATCCCTTTGACTGTTCAGAGATGTCGCTAAACCCGCCCAAAGATGTATACAACCATGCATGAGCAGCGCCTAATTGACGGAGGGGGTCCGACAGCCGATCAGTTCCAGTCATTCAACCAGGATGGAATTACAAAGCTCGTGTTGTCTGTAGTTCAACCATGCCTAGACGGTCAACACCGTGGTTCGGTCGCGTCCCCATCGTTACTTTCTGCCAGGAAGGGCTCTCAACAAGGGAGGTGTCCAGGTGTCTCGAAGAGAACCAAAGCGATGTTGTTCGGACATGGAGGAGATAGAGAGATACAGGCACTGTCGATGACATGCCTCGCTCAGGCTGCCCAAGAGCTACTGCTTCAGTGGATAACCCCCGCCTAAGGATTATGGCTCGGAGGAACCCTGACAGCAATGCCACCATGTTGAATAATGCTGTTCGATCAGCCACAGGACGTCCTGTTTCAACTGTGCATAATAGGCTGCATGATGCGCAATTTCATTCCCGACGTCCATCGCGAGGTCCATCTTTGTAACCACGACACCACGCAGCGCGGTACAGATGCGCACATCAAGATGCCGAATGGAACGCTCAGGATTGTCTTCAAGTTTTCTTCACCGATGAGTGTCGCATACGCCTTCAACCAGACAACCGTCGAAGACGTGTTTGAGGGCAACCTGGTGAGGCAGAAAGCCTTAGACACAATGTCCTACGAGAGCAGCAAGGTGGAGATTCCCTCATGTTTTGGGTTGGCATTATGTGGGGCCGATCTATTCGCTGGTGGTCATGGAAGGCACCGTGACGGCTGTACGATACGTGAATGCCATCCTCCGACCGATAGCGCAACCTGGTCGTGCGGTAGCGTTCTCGCTTCCCACGCCCGGGTTCCCGGGTTCGATTCCCGCCGGGGTCAGGGATTTTCTCTGCCTCGTGATGGCTGGGTGTTGTGTGCTGTCCTTAGGTTAGTTAGGTTTAAGTAGTTCTAAATTCTAGGGGACTGATGCCCATAGATGTTAAGTCCCATAGTGCTCAGAGCCATTTGAACCATTTGATAGCCCAACCATACTGGCAGCATATTGGCGAGGCATTCGCCTTCATGGACGACAATTCGGGCCCCATCGTGCACATCTTGTGAATGACTTGCTTCAGGATAACGACATTACTCGACTAGAGTGGCCAGCTCGTTCTTAAGACATGAACCCTATCGAACATGCCTGGGATAGATTGAAAAGGGCTCTTTATGGACGACGTGACCCACCAACGACTCTGAGGGTTCTACACCGAATCGCCGTTGAGCAGTGGGTTAATCTGGACCAACAGTGGCTTGATGAACTTGTGGATACGATGCAACGACGAATACAGGTATGCATTAATACAAGAGGACGTGCTATTCGGTACTATACGTGCCGGTGTATACAGCAATCTGGACCACCACCTCTGAAGGTCTCGCTGTGTGGTGGTACAACATGAGCAATAAAAAGGGTGGAAATGATGTTTATGTTAATCTCTATTCCAATTTTCTGTACAGGTTTCGGCATTCTCGGAACCTATGTAATGCAAAAATTTTTTTTGATATGTGTACAACTCTAAACTACCGCTTGAAAATATACTACTATGACTGGATTCTGTAGTTATGCAGAAAACAAAACTACGAAAGTCAACCGAGGCATTAAAATAAGACCAGGTAACTACAGAAAAATCATCGTTTTCGCTGACGGCCAAGAAAGGACCATCTGCCTCGAGCAGATAGGCTATGGCTGTTTAGTGTGGTGCGGCAGGCCCCCACAATCCTTGTACCCTTCATACAACCGTGTATTGCGAGTGTCCTGGATTCCCCGTCCCTCGCTACAGGCGCTAACGACCACCGGGAAACAATCCGATGTACACGTAAACCGGAGGGATTGTTTTCCTTCCAATCTCCAGCGGTCAATAAACTTCCTCGTCACACGAGGTGCGCCAGACGGGGTGTCACCAGTCACGTGCAAGCGTTGGGTCCTGTATCCTTCCGCGACCCGCCTAAATAGGTCGCCGCTCGGCAGTCTCCGGCAGTTGAATATCGGGAGACGCTCCGTGGCCAAATGCCGACAGTCTACGAACCTTCGGTGGGGAGCTCCCGTCACCGAACGCACCAGTCTTTGACGACTGACGTCCGTCTACATGCGAGAAGCACCTAGGCTTCCACGTGTCAAATCGCGGACTTTCGCCGAGAGCGTCCTGCACCACTTCACGGATCGTCACCACCGACATCGTCTCCAAGCTATCGCTTCACGGGACGCGGTCTACAACGGAACGGATCGAAACACCATGTCGCAGGCCGCAGGTCCAACCACTGGTCCACAGCCGGGTGCCTACCGAGCTTCTCCTTGTGGGACTTTATCCGACCACAGACTGCGACCACCTAGAAACAAGGACATTTCACTGTGCAGTGACTGACTCTAACCCTGCACCAAGTTACGCACCAAGAGACTGTTGTTCTGTTTGCGTATTGTCAATAACGTGTCGTTCCCACTCTGTCGCGTGCACAAAAGTACACAATTTTAAAAATTTTCCCAGAAAGACCTTTACAGGAAAATATCCTGTACTTTCCAAAATAGTGGTAAATGGTCGTGTTTTTTCGTTTGCCGTTTCAACGTCTTCGAATGTGAGGAGGCTAACAGTTGAAACATAAAATGCGTAACAAATTCAATAAATATCAGAGGACGTATAGTACCACGCAAAGAACACTAGACAATAAAGTGCGGAAAGAAACAAAAGCTAAATATTATAAAGTTATTGCTACACATATTTTGAAGTACGAATCGTGGACATAAGAAGGCAAGACAAAATGCGTATGCGGGCAACTGAAATGAAATTTTGCAGATAAATGAAGACGTCGAACTGAGTTGGGAATGCAAACGGTTAATGAATTAATCAAATTGTAAAGGGGCTACCACATGTTATAGGTTATCGAAAAGAAGAGTAACAAAGTACCTATTGAACCAGGAAACGAGATTCCGGAAGCCTTCGACGACAAAGAAGGCTAGACTGAGATCGGGGCAGGTGAAGGACTACAACTTGAGGAACTTAAAAAAATTCATTTAAAAATAATCAGTCTTTATTAATATAATATTAATGATAACCAGTTTCAATCATAATTATATCATCATTAGACCATGTCTCTAAGGGTGTTGAGCAGAGAAGATGAACGGAGGACGAGCAAGCGTCGGAAGACACAAGCGGCGACTGAAACCGGTTACCGTTAAAATACAATGTTTCAATAAATATTTCCGATCAAGACTGATTATTTTTTTGATCACCAAAACACATCGCTGCTACTTCCAACGATGTTTCCATTAATATAAGAAAGTGCTGAAGTACATAAAGGTTCCTATATTGACACGGTATATTACAAATGATATAGCCAAGACTAAGAAACTTGGGGTACCAAACTTTCACCCCCCCCTACGCCGATTCTTCCCCCAGTCCGCATATGGCAACAGGTAGGACAGCTGTACAGGGGTCCCGAGGACAGAGCCATTGTGTCAGTAAGCGCTACTGCTGGATAGGCAAATTGCGCCCTTGCCGGGTCCGTCCGGCTTGCGGCCGCCCCGGTTGACGTCAGCCGGGCGTCCGGAGGCCCGGCAGAGAGCAGATTGCACCCTGATCAGCCATTACCACTCTGCGGGCGGCACCGGGCGCTTCATCAGCGAGCGCAATCTGCTGGCCTAGCGTGGCACGACGCAGCATCCGCTGAGTACACCAGGGAACCCTTTGTTGCAGCGGCGTCCTCAATTGTTCGCAACTGCCCAATGCAAAATCACACTTAAGTGGTCAGAAACATCCAGACCACCGACATTACGTTTTACACAATGCCGGACAAGCAATACATAACTACGTACGATGTTTTTGGGCCGTGTACTTTCTGTAATCTTTTCATAATTAGTACCACCCATTGACCATTTTTTCACACTCTGATTAAGCTAATGTAATCCCATTCGGTGGAAAATAGACGACTAATATCATCTGCATTTACACCTACTGTTCCGCTACCCATCTTATGGTGTGTGATTGAGAGTACTTTGTCCATCACATTGACTTCCCCCTTCATCTGTTCCAGTCGCCATTAATGCGCTGGAAGAACAAATGCAGGTAATAATCCGCGTGAGCTCGAGTCTCTCCAATTTTAATTTCCTTGTCTTTTTACTAGACATTCCGAAGCGATGTATATGACGTTTACACAGTTAATGTAATAGGGTCACAAATATTGGGAAATATCCCAGAAGCGGAGGACTAAAGTAGAACATGTGACGTGACCACATGATCTGCCTCGTCACGTGTGCAGCGGTTGAGCCTATCAGTCCGTCGCACCTGACCATCCCAATCAAAGTCAAGTATGCCCACTGGTGTAACTTTGAGATCATGTGCACGATTTTAGCATATGAGACTCAGGGTCTGATTCTTGCGTCTAGCAGGCATTACATTTTTTCCTCTGCGTTAGACCAGGGGCGGCCAAGATTTCGGCTGGCGGGCCATGCTCGGGCACGAGTGCCAAAATGCTCAGCCTCGCCTCATACTTCCCACACCTCCACGTCGCCCTGTCTGAGCGCGAGGAAGGGGGCAGAGTGAACGCGCCGCAATTGAGTGGCAGTACAGGTGTGCTGGATATGACTTGGTTTTATATTTCACTTTTCTCAAAAATGGTTCAAATGGCTCTGAGCACTATGGGACTTAACATTGGAGGTCATCAGTCCCCTAGAACTTAGAACTACTTAAACCTAACTAACCTAAGGACATCACACACGTCCATGCCCGAGGCAGGATTCGAACCTGCGACCGTAGCAGTCGCGCGGCTCCGAACTGAAGCGTCTACAACCGCTCGGCCACGGCGGCCAGCTCACTTTTCTCAACAGCATATATCACAAAACACAAGTTTTCAGTATTAATTAAATATTTTTGGCGCGCTGAGATATAATTCTTATCTGATACAAACTGCCGGCATACAGAGCGACGCAGACAATTTCACAGAATTTCGCGCTCAAGTTGCCACGCAATCGCGACTTCTGTGGTTTCATAATCGAAAGCAGGTCATCTACACAAATATGTCGAGTAAAATATTGTATCACTTTGGCAATATTGTTATGGAGACTTGGATAATCTACATGACAGATTTAATGTAGACATCTTGGACTGTTCCAATGCAAAAATATTTGTAATTAAAACTGAAATTACCTTGAGGTCAGTCAGTCATTTCTTCACAAGCATAGGGGGGCTTTCAGGGGCTTTAGCTAAAACAGCAAATCGTCTGGAAAACAGCTCGAAAATAAATCTAAGATTGACAGTGCCCACAAAATCCTTATAAAAGTGTCGTTGTTATTCTTGCAGAGCCACAATAAAATCTCCAAAACTCGCGATTTCTTTGACGACAATGAGCTTAGGGAACTGGTTTGTCTTTGAACGTGTCCGTTCTGCAACGCGATTTTCTTTTTAAATGCATCCCTATCAAATCAGAAAGGGTTTACCATGCAGTGTCGTACTGTGTGCAGTCTGCATACAAACCTACTTAAAATAAGTCTGTAATCCACTCCGGATGTTCTAATTTTCGTTCCTAAACTCCTTTTTCCTTCATAAATTCATAAATAATGAGATTCAAATCGAAAAATCGTTTCACACGTGCCCCCTGACTTACATAACTCACTTCGCAGTAATATATGAAAACTCGATACATTTCGATCATTTGGTCGGCCGGCGTGGCCGAGCGG
Source organism: Schistocerca cancellata (assembly GCF_023864275.1). Taxonomy (NCBI): domain Eukaryota; kingdom Metazoa; phylum Arthropoda; class Insecta; order Orthoptera; family Acrididae; genus Schistocerca; species Schistocerca cancellata. The sequence continues at coordinate 616,908,665 of NC_064626.1, read as the reverse complement.
TTCTAGGCGCTACAGTCTGGAACCACGCGACCGCTGCGGTTGCAGGTTCGAATCCTGCCTCGGGCATGGATGTGTGTGATGTCCTTAGGTTAGTTAGGTTTAAGTAGTTCTAAGTTCTAGGGGACTGATGACCTCAGAAGTTAAGTCCCATAGTGCTCATAGTCATTTGAACCATTTGAATCCTAGAACTTCGTTCTTCGTAGTCCACTCTTATTTTTCCGTCTTGGCTCTTCTACATGTTGTATATTAACGGTCTCTCCCTATAGCTTGGCGCTACTGCCGGCCGTGGTGGCAGAGCGGTTCTAGGCGCTACAGTATGAAACCGCGCGACCGCTAGGTCGCAGGTTCGAATCCTGCCTCGGGCATGGATGTGTATGATGTCTTTAGGTTAGTTAGGTTTAAGTAGTTCTAAGTTCAAGGGGATGATGACCTCAGATGTTAAGTCCCATAGTGCTCAGAGCCATTTGAACCATCTTAGCACTACTTTTCTACAAATTTCCAGCATCTTGCACCATTGTAGAACGCTTTTTCCATGTCGACAAATCGAATGAAAGTGTCTTCATTTTTCTTTAGTCTTTCTTCCATTATGTGCTGCAACGTGAAAATTGTCTCTCTGGTGAATTTACCTTTCCTAAAGCCAAACTGATCGCTGTCGAACTTATCTTCAGTTTTCTTTTCCATTCCTCTGTAAATTAATCTTGTAAGCAAGTTGGCTGCATGAGCTGTTAAGCTAATTGTGCGATAATCCTCGCTGAATTGTGTGGATGTTATTTTTCCGGAAGTCATCAAACTCGTACATTCAACTCACCAACGTGAATAGTCGTTTTGTTGCCACTTCCCCTAACGATATTAAATCCTCCAAAGCTCTCTTGAATTTTGATTCTAATACTACGTTCTATATCTCTTCTAAATCTGCTCCTGTTTCTTCTGCTATCACATCAGACAAGTCTTCCATCTCATAGAGGCCTTCAGTGTACTCTTTCCACCTATCTGCTCCCTCCTCTGTATTTAACAGTGGAATTCTCGTTGCAGTCTTAATGTTACCCCCATACTTTTAATGACACCGAAGGTTGTTTTGACTTTCTGTATGCGAAGTCTTTTCCTCCGACCATCATTTCTTTCTCGATGCCTTCACATTTTTCCTGTAGCCCTTGCGTCTTAGCTTCCCTGCACTTCCTATTTATTCCATTCCTCAGCTACTTGTATTTTTCTATTCCCGAGTACTTTTTTTGTACCAATGTTTTTCTATCCAACTTGCGTGACAGCCCTTTCTAGACATAGACATTCCTCTTCTACCATACTGCATACTGAGCTATTCCTTACCGCTATATCTATATCCTTTCGTAGTATTTCCGTATCCCCCTTATTTGCGTAATTATTCATCCTGACTATTCCCTTAAACTTCAGTCTACTCTTCATCACTACTAAATTGTGATCTGAGTATATATAAGCTCCTGCGTACGTCTTACAGTCCACTATCTGATTTCGAAATCTCTGTCTGTCTGTGATGTAATATAACTGAAGTCTTCCCATATCACCCGGCATTTTCCAAATGTATCTCCTCCTCTAGTTATTCTTGAACAGAGTATTCACTATTACTAGCTGAAATTTATGCAGAACTCTATTAGTCTTTCTCCTCTCGTCCCAAGCACATATTCTCCTGTAACCCTTTCTTCTAATCCTTCAACTACAACTGCATTCCAGTGCCCCATGACTATTTTCACGTCCGTTTACGTTCTACATTACCCTTTCAATATCCTCAAATACCCTCTCTATCTCTTCATCTTAAGTTTGCGACGTCAGCCTGTACATCTGAACTGTCGCTGTCGGTGTTGGTTCGTTGTCGTTTCCGATTAGAATAACCCTACCACTGAACTGTTCACAACAACACATTCTGTGCCCTATTTTCCTTTGGTACCTACCTAATGGTGCAATGATGTTGTTTCGTAACAAATAAGCCGTACCCGTGGCTTATGAGAATTGATAATTCTCATCACTGTTTTGTGTTATTCCCACTTATTTTAGAGATTTGTGAATACAGATCGCGAGAACGTCCTCCACACAACGAACAAACAGCGAAGGGTTAACAGAGCTGACCACACGATTCTGCCGGAATCAGAGGGTCGTGTCGACCGCAAAATGCCGCACCGCAATGCTGAATGAAATGTAGTGCGGTGCTGGGTTACACTTCCGAGTAGAACCTAGCAAAGCCGAGTGACTGGCCGGGCCTTGACCAACCTACGGCCCATACACAATGCACTTTTCGATTTTCACACACCATGGTCGGCCTTTCGTTTAGCAGTTTTATATAATTCATTACTTTATTTACCGGTCTCGCGGTCTCTGTTGGTTTGTTGCACAGGACAAGAAAAACCTACCATACAGCGTCTCATGTAAATGATTATAAGCTTTCGAACTGCGTCGTTACCTACGTTTTTCTTACTAAATAACGTCTGTAAACAAAAGAAGAAGGGACAAGAGGGACAATATATGAACAGCTTTTACTTGGTTACAGCGAGAATGATGGTGCTTCATTTGTGGGGCGCTCAACTGCGCGGTTATCAGCGCCCGTACAATGCCCAACCTTTGCTCAGTCCAGTCTCCCCACTTTCATGAATGATGATGAATGATAAGGACAACACCTACATCCAGTCATCTCGAGGCAGGGGGAAAAATCCATGACCCCGCTGGGAATCGAACCCGGGACCCCATGCTCGGGAAGCGAGATTGCGATCGCGAGACCACGAGCTGCGGATTACAGCGAGGGCAATAAGTACGTAGCTCCTCGTATGTTTACAACACATCACATTTACAGCATATGTTGGAAACTGGCACCGTTTCCTCGAATGCAAGAATTGCATCGTACGATCATCCCTTCACGCCCAATTACAACCGCTGCACGTGCAAAGAGTGATGTCACATTTTCAACATTTCTCACCCAGTTTTGGGGTATTTACCGACATTTCCGACTCTATGTGTCTGACATTTAATTACTTGTCCCAGTGTTATCTACATCGCTTCCGGGTTACATTCTTTTCCCCATCGAATATATGCTGGTGCTAAAATGTTTTTCTTGGATTATGTGGTAAGTTTACACTGTTCATCTTTTCCAATATTTCGCACATATATTCCGCTTTTGACTTACGAAATTCATAACCTAACATCAAATCTTTTCTTGACAGGAATATGAATTTCAGCTCATTCAACAAACAAACAAAAAAATTACACCTGATGATGGGCCCACAGGGTCCTAAATGCATCGAGTACTTAATGAAACACGAAAAGTTGCAACTGAACGAGTATTTTTAATTCATATCTCCAGTGTCTTGAAAACTAGTAACAAACGTAAATTACGACTACTGAAGAACAGTGATACTGAAGAAACTGTATTTAGAAATGTGATACTGCGAGTAGTAGAAAGGTTTTTAATACTGAGGGAGAAAAATAACAAAATGGCTGAAACTTCATGGCAGATTAAAACTGTGTGCCCGACCGAGACTCTAACTCGGGACCTTTGCCTTTCGCGGGCAAGTGCTCTACCATCTGAGCTACCGAAGCACGACTCACGCCCGGTCCTCACAGTTTTACTTCTGCCAGTATCTCGTCTTCTACCTTCCAACCTTTACAGAAGCTCTCCTGCAAACCTTGCAGAACTAGCACTCCTGAAAGAAAGGATACTGCGGAGACATGGCTTAGCCACAGCCTGAGGGATGTTTCCAGAATGATTCTGAAAACAGTATGGCTGAATTATTGTATTAAACGAAAACTTGCGACACTAAGCAAAGGATTACATAAAGAGAAATATTGCAATAACTAAACATACATTTATCTGTTAGAAATTCTTTTCTGGAAGTATTTGAGTTTGAGCCTTGTACGGAAGTGAAATATGGACAAGAAGCAGTAAATTGGATGAGTAGATTGTATAATTAATGAAGAGTTACTGAAGTGAGTCGGGAAGAAACGAACCCTATGCCACAACTTGACGAAACGAAGGGATGGGTTGATAGTGCACATTCTGAGGCATCAATAAGTAGAAAATTTGGCTATGGAAAGAAACGTAGAGAATAGAAGTTGCAGAAGAAGGCCGAGGCTTCACAACAGAAAGCAGGTTCAAATGGATATAGATTGTACAAGAACAACAACAACAGTAACAACAAATAAAACGTGCTGCTTCACGTAAATTTGTTGATGGAATGACACCTAAATATAAAGTGTAGATCCTTATACATGATTAAAGGAGGAGCTACATTCTAGGACTCCTAGCAATTTGCTTTAAATAGAAACCGAGGTCGTTTTAAATTGTTTTAAATAGTATGCTATGTCTTCTATCTGATTAGGAAAACTATATACGGTTGTAAGTCGACGTTTAGACTGCGCTACAAGATCACAAAGTAATCATTACAAAGAAATTACTGAGACAAAGGTATTTTCGATAAAGTCATGAATGACGAAGAAATAAAGCTATCAACTTTCTTTGAGCGTAAGAACCGTTGTTTATAATGGCTTCATGTTAGCAGCTACTGAGGAGACAATTACAGTGGCAAAGGTATTTTTTTAGTGTAAGAAGATATTACGAAAGGAATATGCAGTCAAAATTAGGATTATTCTTTCCTTTGACGGAATGTACAATGTAACACCAAACACTGTAGACAACTAGAATCGTAGACCACTGGACATATTGGTGACATCCTGCTCCAAATATAACTACGATTGGCGCCACATATTGTTTTGATGCTTTGTCGGTGGTATGTATGTAACAGATCTACATTAAATAAGACTTTCAGCTAGCAAACAAAAATCTGAGTTAAATCGCTCATTTCTAGGGCTCCTTACGTCAGTCGATGAAACTGGAATCCTTACAGGATTACTGTTGTCTGTCTGTCTCTTCCCGACTGTTGAGTCGTCATTTTCTCAGGAGCGGATAGAGGTATCAAGATGAAGTTTATGTCTGGTAACAGGTCCATTGATCCCTTTGCAATAAAAAATACTTTAAGTTTGTAAGTCAATGCAGTTAAAGGATACGCACATTCAGGTCACATATTTTGATACTCGCAAACTCACTCATGAAGATCTATTGATGATCTGTTTATAAACGTGTCGGGCCAGGTGGTAAAGTGATAAAGCGAGTGCCTGGAAAACGAGATATCGTGGAATCGATTCTTGGTCGAACCGCGAATTTTCAGTCTTCTTTCTAACATAGCGTTCATCTCTCAACGATGTTAGGAGTCGCCAGAAACAACACCTGCTTCGGCTTTCACTTTAAACTGTGGGTCCCCTTTCTATTACTGTTATTATCTGAATATACGCTACATAATTAAGTTTGTATGGATGCCTCACAGAGCGAGTCCTACTTGAATTTGTCGCTTATTTTTATGTTGTTTGTCTACTTAACTGGGGGCTTATTGAACATGGGGCGTACCTGTGTACACTTCTAGTGTATGTGGTATAATAACGGAAATCGCTTATCTCCATGTCTTTCTAGTAAAAATGATTAACGCTTCTTAAACCACGTCAGAATTTATTAATACAATTTGTTGAAACAGAATCGGTTGTGACTTTCAGCATTTGTTTGCACTCATCGATTCAGCGTATCGTATGATACACGTGCTGTACAATAATTTCTCGTTATTAAGCTTTTTCATGTGTTCGACTGCTATGCACATTAAACTGACACTAACACTGGGGACTACTTATTTATTCCTGAAAGATTGTAACCCCAGACGATGAGATACTCCGGCCTTACTATCCGTGGTCAACAAATATGGTGTTGGTGAAAAATGTTCACATGGTGCTCGACTAGCAGATTCTGTGTAGCTACCAAGGAAAGTGTCTCATACGATCGAGTGTACTACGACTAACATAATAATTTTGACACATGAAAGATGTACGCCCGTAGTACCACCAGAGAACAAGAAAACAAAACTAAGGGGTAAGACTAGGAGAGCGAACAGAGAAAGGCGGAGATCGTTTTGTCACCTTTTTACGATTCCCAGGGGCTCAAATGAACAGAAACTGGAAGAACCATAATACGTTGTCTGATTGATGAATTCTTTGAATCGATTAGCTAATAGACAGACTTTGGCGTACAAGCGCACACAACGGCAGACTCAACGGAGAGAGTGCATCTGACGGGTTTCGACCCGATTCATTTTTTATTGTAATTGACTTCTCTTTATTTCATTCCTCGAATCAGAACATTTATTGAAGCAGTGTACAACTAACTGGCAAAACTATATCTTGCAACGTTGATCGTGTATGAAGAAAGGGATAGGCGTAACAAGCTAGTAGATCAAAACAATGGCCACAGGAGTTCGCAGACTTCCAAAAGTCATTTCTTTTGAATCACCAGTTTTCTAAGTAGTTTGATGCGGCCCACCACGAATTCCTCTCCTGTACCAACCTCTACGTCTCAGAGTAGCACTTGCAAACTACGTCCTCAGTTGTTTGCTGGATGTATTCCAATCTCTGTCTTCTTCTCTGGTTTTTACTCTCTACAGCTTTCTCTAGTACCATGGAAGTTATTCCATGATGCTTTAACGTATGTTCTACCCTACTGTCCCCTACTCTTCTCAGTGTTTTCCAAATGTCGCTTTCCTTACCGATTCTGCGGAGAACCTCCTAATATCTTACCTAATTTTCAACATTCCTCTGTAGCAGCACATCTCAGATGCTTCTACTCTCGTTTGTTCCGGTTTTACCACAGTCTGTGTTTCGCTAACGTACGATGCTGTGCTCCAAACTTCCATTGCTAGAAATTATTTCCTCAAATTGGTTCCTATGTTGGACACCAGTAGTTTTCTTTTGGACAGGAATACCCTTTTATGCAATCATAATCTCCTCTTTATGTCTTCCTTGTTCCGTCCGCCATTGTTATTGTGCAGCCTACGTAGCAGAATTCCTTAACTTCATCTACTTTGAGATCACCAGTCCTGTTGTTGAACTCTCGCTCTTCTCGTTTCTACTAGTTTTAACTACTGTCGTCTTTCTTTGATTTACTCTCAATCAGTGTTCTGTGCTCATCATACTGTTCATTCCATTCAACACATTCTTCTTTGCTCTCACTAAGCGTTGCAATGTCATCGACGAATCTTTCATTATTTATGGATTCTTCCGTCGCTTCTTGATAGAGCAAAAAGTCAAAAGACCTGTTTGGCAATTTCAAAGACAATACCACAACTAAAGATCGTATGTAAGTGCGTTGTATCTTAGACCAGAATGCTTGGTTCGTAAGAACACAAGATCCTTGTAAACAATAGCCAGTTGTTATCCGAAGATGGCCTAATAAGCCTAAAACTAGTTCATACAAATAAAAATCAGCAGAACAAGAAAAGAGTCTTTCATTGATATCCATTCACCTTCAATTTTATTCCCACTCTTGAACCTTTCTTTTATTTCCGTCATTGCATCTTCGAGGTACAGTTTGAACAGCTGGGGCGAAATACTACATCCCTGTCTTACACTCTTTTCAATGTCGAGCACTTCATTCTTCCTCTTTCAATCTTATTATTCGCTCGTGGGTCTTTTGCATATTACATATTACCCCAATCTTAGAATTTCGAACACCTTGCACCACTCAACATCATCAACGCTTTCTTCAGGTCGAAACATCCTATGAACATGTCTTGGTTTTTCTTTAGTCTGCCTTCCTTTATCAGCCAAACGTCAGAACTGCCTTTCTGGGACTTTTGCCTTTCCTAAAGATAAACTTATCGTCATCTAACACATCCTCAGTTTTATTTTCCTTTCTTCTTCATATTATTCTTGTCAGGTGTAAAGCTGATTGTGCGATGATTCTCGCACTCGTCGACTTTCGCAGTAGTGGGAATTCCGCAGAAGATGTCTTTCCGGAAATCTGATGGTATATGACCAATCTTATACATTCTACATACCGACATGAAGAGTCGTTTTGTTGCTACTTCCGCAAGTGGTTTAGCACTCCTGATGGAATTTTATCTATCTTTTCTGGGCTATTTGATCTTAGCTCTTTCCTGACGAAGACTCGTGTTACAGATTACGTTGATAAATAAAGTGCACTTTTTAGAACAGTGTCCTGCACTTTTTGAGATATATCATACACTATTGGCCATTAAAATTGCTACACCATGAAGAGATGCAGATGATAAACGGGTATTCATTGGACAAATATATTATACTAGAACTGAAATATGATTACATTTTCACGCATTTTGGATGCATAGATCCTGATAAATCAGTACCCAGAACAACCACCTCTGGCCGTGATAACGGCCTTGATACTCCTGGGCATTGAGTCAAACAGAGATTGGATGGCGTGTACAGGTACAGCTGCCCATGCAGCTTCAACACGATACCACAGTTCATCAAGAGTAGTTACTGGCGTATTGTGACGAGCCAGTTGCTCGGCCATCATTGACCAGACGTTTTCAGTTGGTAAGAGATCTTGAGAATGTGCTGACCAGGGCTGCAGTCGAACATTTTTTGTATCCAGAAAGGCCCGTACAGGACCTGCAACATGCGGTCGTGCATTATCCTGTTGAAATGTAGGTTTTCGGAGGGATTCGATGGAGGGTAAAGCCACGGGTCGTAACACATCTGAAATGTAACGTCCACTGTTCAAAGTGCCGTTAATGCGAACAAGAGGTGACTGAGACGTGTAACCAATGGCACCCCATACCATCACGCCGGGTGGTACGCCAGTATGGCGATGACGTTCCGTATTGCCCTCCTGAACCTACCGATTCCATATTCTGCTAACAGTCATTGGATCTCGACCAACGCGAGCCGCAATGTCGCGATACGATAAACCGCAATCGCGATAGGCTACAATCCGACCTTTATCAATGTCGGAAACGTGATGGTACGCATTTCTCCTCCTTACACGAGGCATCACAACAACGTTTCACCAGGCAACGCCGGTAAACTGCTGTTTGTGTATGAGAAATCAGTTGGAAACTTTCCTCATGTCAGCACGCTGTAGGTGTCGCCATCGGTGCCAACCTTGTGAGAATGCTCTGAAAAGCTAATCATCTGCATATCACAGCATGTTCTTCCTATCGGTTAAATTTCGCTTCTGTAGCACGTCATCTTCGTGGTGTAGCAATTTCAATGGCCAGTAGTGTAATACCGTCGTAATTATGCACTCCTATAGAATAAATAAGAACGACCGTAGCTGTGGTATCCCATCGCATAACGTTGCCGTATTGATGTTGGCATCGCCGCCGACAGTAGTGGTAGAGTCGGAGTTGTCGGGCACATAGTGTACGTGTGACGTGTGGGGGGGCTTCCTCGGCCAGTATCGCTGGCCCTCTCGGGTGGTGTCAGAAGTTGGCCGGACAGAAGTTGTGCAGGCAGTGGCTCGGATGGCGCGAGGCGCGCGTTACTTGCAAGAAGTGTGTTGGCCTGCTGCTTCTCTTGCTCCTCAGCTTTTTCCTCCGGAGGGGGTAACGTGCATCAGCTTTCAGGAAGCTGCTACCTCAGTTTTGTCTGTCACATTCTGTTCGAAATGTCTGCTTCCACTTTCTGTCTGTAGCTACTTTGTTACGACAGAATTTCTTCTTATACATACCTACAAACTGATATCACAGGTATTATTCCAATCGTGCAGTGATTAACTAAACATTTTTCATCGTTGATGGGCCTATGAGAAATGCAGTCGAAAAACAAAGGAATTGTATCAGACTGCTATAGACGCTCTACATTTTAATGTATCGTTACTATGTCACACATATGCAAAAAATCGACATCTTAGCATATCAGGTCTCCTTCAACGACGTCCACTGTCGAACCAGGAACTTAAAGCACAACTCATTAAATACCACCCTTAGTTGCTGGATGCCGATGTGTTTACGGTGTGACGATATTTTTTTCTCTAATTACACTAAAATATTAGACGAGGGATTTATCATATTGCCATTTCATTAGGTGGGGGCATCAGTACGCCTTTCCTTTTAACTATGAATCTTATTTAACCAGCGCTCATATAACTTGATTAAAGGCTATAATTAGTTATTATCAACAGTCCATAAATATTTCTTGGCCTATGGCTGTGTCGAAGCATTCTGGGAGTCGACTTTTCATTGAGGCTCCATCTACGTAGAAATGTAAGTACTGATTGAAATAAGCTTTACGGTTTCATGCAGCATATTGGTATTCTTCAGAGACGTAGATGAACCTGTTTTCGGTGTGCTCAACAATGAACGGACCGTCCCAAATCCGAAGCTTGAGTTTTACTACTGACTCTAAACAGCTTATTGAAAGTTATATTTCCAAAAAAAGGTGGGAATTTAAGGAGATGGGACCTGGATAAACTGAAAGAACCAGAGGTTGTTCAATGTTTCAGGGAGAGCATAAGGGAAGAATTGACAGGAATGGGGGAAAGAAATACAGTAGAAGAAGAATGGGTAGCTTTGAGGGATGAAATAGTGAAGGTAGCAGAGGATCAAATAGGTAAAAAGACGAGGGCTAGTAGAAACCCTTGGGTAACAGAAGAAATATTGAATTTAATTGATGAAAGGAGAAAATATAAAAATGCAGTAAATGAAGTAGGCAAAAAAGAATACAAACGTCTCAAAAATGAGATCGACAGGAAGTGCAAAATGGCTAAGCAGGGATGGCTAGAGGACAAATGCAAGGATGTAGAGGCTTATCTCAATAGGGGTAAGATAGATACTGCCTACAGGAAAATTAAAGAGACCTTTGAAGAAAAGAGAATCACTTGCATGAATATCAAGAGCTCACATGGAAAACCAGTTCTAAGCAAAGAGGGGAAAGCAGAAAGGTGGAAGGAGTATATAGAGGATCTATACAAGGGCGATGTACTTGAGGACAATATTATGGAAATGGAAGAGGATGTAGATAAAGATGAAATGGGAGATAGGATACTGCGTGAAAAGTTTGACAGTGCACTGAAAGACCTAAGCCGAAACAAGGCCCCCGGAGAAGACAACATTCCATTAGAACTACTGACAGCCTTGGGAGAGCCAGTCCTGACAAAACTCTACCATCTGGTGAGCAAGATGTATGAGACAGGCGAAATTCCCTCAGGCTTCAAGAAGAATATAATAATTCCAATCCCAAAGAAAGCAGGTGTTGACAGATGAAAATTACCGAACTACCAGTTTAATAAGTCACAGCTGCAAAATACTAACGCGAATTCTTTACAGATGAATGGAAAAACTGATAGAAGCCAACCTCGGGGAAGATCAGTTTGGATTCCGTAGAAATGTTGGAACACGTGAGGCAATACTGACTCTACGACATATCTTAGAAGAAAGATTAAGGAAAGAGCAAACCTACGTTTCTAGCATTTGTAGACTTAGAGAAAGCATTTGACAATGTTGATTGGAATCCTCTCTTTCAAATTCTAAAGGTGGCAGGGGTAAAATACAGGGAGCGAAAGGCTATTTACAATTTGTACAGAAACCAGATGGCAGTTATAAGAGTCGAGTGACACGGAAGGGAAGCAGTTGTTGGGAAGGGAGTAAGACAGGGTTGTAGCCTATCCCCGATGCTATTCAATCTGTGTATTCAGCAAGCAATAAAGAAAAAAAAAAGAAAAGTTCGGAGGAGGTATTAAAATCCATGGAGAAGAAATAAAAACTTTGAGGTACGCCGATGACATTGTAATTCTGTCAGAGACAGCAAAGGACTTGGAAGAGCAGTTGAACGGAACGGACAGTGTCTTGAAAGGAGGATATAAGATGAACATCAACAAAAGCAAAACGAGGATAATGGAATGTAGTCGAATTAAGTCGGGTGATGTTGAGGGAATTAGATTAGGAAATGAGACACTTGAAGTAGTAAAGGAGTTTTGCTATTTGGGGAGCAAAATAACTGATGATGGTCGAAATAGAGAGGATATAAAATGTAGACTGGCAATGGCAAGGAAAGCGTTTCTGAAGAAGAGAAATTTGATAACATCGAGTATAGATTTAAATGTCAGGAAGTCGTTTCTGAAAGTATTTGTATGGAGTGTATCCATGTATGGAAGTGAAACGTGGACGATAAATAGTTTGGACAAGAAGAGAATAGAAGCTTTCGAAATGTGGTGCTACAGAAGAATGCTGAAGATTAGATGTGTAGATCACATAACTAATGAGGAGGTATTGAATAGAATTGGAGAGAAGAGGAGCTTGTGGCACAACTTGACTAGAAGAAGGAATCGGTTGGTAGGACATGTTCTGAGACATCGAGGGGTCACCAATTTAGTATTGGAGGGCAGGGTGGAGGGTAAAAATCGTAGAGGGAGGCCAAGAGATGAATACACTAAGCAGATTCAGAAGGATGTAGGCTGCAGTAGGTACTGGGAGATGAAGAAGCTTACACAGGATAGAGTAGCATGAAGAGCTGCATCAAACCAGTCTCAGGACTGAAGACCACAACAACAACCACAACAACAACATTTTCAAATGATGTCAAATGCGTTGTCATATTCTGAATGTCGAATGCCGCTGCTACATTCACTACACATGTTAATGATATTTCTGCCATCGAACTCAACTAACTTCTTTATTTTATATTATTATCATGATTAGACTTAGTTAAGTGAAGTCATCGTCAAGAGCTATTGAACTGGGAGCCTCAGAGTGTATGTAAGTACAAAATCACGGAAATGCATAGCAGACAGGTAGGAAACATGTTTACCAACCATAAAACAATTGAGACAGAGAATTAACATCAATACAGTAGTTACATGTGCAGAGATCTTGGTACGAAAATATATTACGGAAGTTATTGTTTGCCCACACGCAGTGACTACCAGTTCAGTAGTTCTTAACGGTAACTTATCTAAATCTAATTATACCCTATGCTGTTGCACTTTATAATGCCTTAAAGCCGAAGTCATAATATTAATACAAAATAAAGTTTTTCATACAAACAAATGGTGGAAATAACATTCAAACATGTGACTGTGGCTCAAAAATAGAAAAGATTATCAATATTCACAATATTTTGCCTCCGATAAGTTCCCGTGGTGGTTCCACACGTTTACCCTGACGCAAATGCTTTCCAAATGCAGACATTGTAACGGAAAACTTCAGGAAAGTACGCTTATACAGACATCAAAAAAAGTTTTCCATCACCCCAGTTCCCGCAACTCTTGAAGATAGACGTTGACTGTGGACAGTCCCTTTGTACACATATGTCACTGAAGCCGCCTAAAGATGTAAACAACCATGCATGAGAAATGCCAATTAGACGAAGGAGGTCCGATAGCCAATCATTTCCAGTCACTCTACCAGGAAGGACGTACACAGTTCATGTTGTCTGTAATTCAACCATGCCAAGACGGTCAATACCGGTCAATACCTCCATTGCGTCGCCATTGTTACTTTTTACCAGGAAGAGTCACAACATAGGAAGCGTGCAGGCGTCTCGGAGTGAACCAAAGAGATGTTGTTCGGACATGGAGGAGATACAGAGAGACAGGAACTGTAGAAGATATGCCTCACTCAGGCCCCCCAAGTGTTATTACTGCAGTGCATGACCGCTACCTACGTTTTATGGCTCTGAGAAACCCTGTCAGCAACGCCACCAACTTCAATAATGCTTTTCGTGCAGCCACAGGACGTCGTGTTACGACTCAAACTGGTCGTAATAGGCTGCATGATGCGCAACTTCACTCCCGACGCCCATGGCAGGTGATGAAAACTGGATATATTTTGAAATCCTAAGGGTCGTAAATCGTGCGTGAATCCAGGTAAACCATCGATTTCTACTGCAAGACCAAATCGCTTTGGAAAGAAGACAATGCTCTGTGTTTGGTGGAATCAGAAATGTGTCATCCATCATGAGTTGCTAAAACCTGGTGAAAGCGTAACACTGATAGCTACCAACAGCAAGTGATCGATTTAAATCGAGGATTACATGAAAAACGACCGTAATATGGAAAACGGTGAAACAGACATATTGCTCCGTCATAACGCCCCATCACACACAGCAAAACTGGTCAGGGAAACGATCGAGACGTTCAGTTGAGAAAAACTAGAGCATGCAGCTTATTCTCCAGACTTGGTTCCATCCGATTACCATCTGTTTGAATCACTGCGACACGCTCTTGCTGAACAACGAATCAATTCGTACGAAAATTACCGAAAATGGCTCATTGACTGGTTCGCTTCAAAAGAAGAACGGTTTTTTTTTGGCGTGCCATTCATAGCCTGCCGCAGAAGTGGAAGAAATGTATAAATAGCAATAGACATTATTTTGAGCCGGCCTGGTTGGCCAAGCGGTTCTAGGCGCTACAGTCTGGAACCGCGCGACCGCTACTGTCGCAGGTTCGAATCCTGCCTCGGGCATGGATGTGTGTGATGTCCTTAGGTTAGTTAGGTTTAAGTAGTTCTAAGTTCTAGGGGACTGATGACCTCAGAAGTTAAGTCCCACAGTGCTCAGAGCCATTTGAACCATTATTTTGAATAAATTATTGAATATCAGTTTCAAACAACAGACTTGTAATTTTTGCAGCCGAATTACGATTTCATACTTCTACACCTGGTATATATCAGCAGTAGGGTGTGAAAGTAACTCTGTGTAATAATTAATAGAGCTGTGTCATAATACTGGTATCCCAGCTACAGAAAGCACAAGTTTCACTGCGTTCGTACGTGATCAAAATGTTTCCCTGTTCGTCTTACGCAAATAACTGGTGACGTGATAGTTACGTACACGTCTTGTCAGTAACTGAGCGTTCCCCTAGTAGTTCACTCACAGTCGGTGTAAATGTTTGATTACAGCCAGTACACGGGCGTGAAGACGTTGCAGTAGTGAGTTGTGTACAGACTGAAGAGATGGCTGCGGAGGAACTGGACAGGTGGAGTGTGCTCTCCCACTTGTCCAGCTGACGTGCGCTGGAGTCGTGGAGAGGGCGGAGTGCCCTCCAGATGCTGGTTGTTTGCTCTGCCCTCGCAGCGCCCCCACCTGTCTGCTATCTCACGCCACGATCGCGATCGGCTGGCGTATATTATGGACTAATGGCACGCCGCTTTGTTTGACTTTGCAGTGTTTGCTCGTAGAAGAATAGAGGTGCGGTGCTGGAGACTGGAGACGAATAATGGCGCCCTCAGGGCTTCTTGTCAACATTTGATGGCCTTGCACTCAGTTCAGACTGGCTTGTCGACCAATCTGTTTTAAACAGCACGTCAGACTCTTTTGTTGCCTTTAGGTCCTTCACAGAGATCGCACAAACAGCTGCCGAATTATCACGTGAGCTACGTGTTAAGTATTCAGAGATGTAACACTACGACTTCCTGCGAGAAAATAGTTCAAAATATTCAGAAGAAGACAAGATCAGATAATTTTCTCGATAGTGTTTACATTTTCTCCTAACATTTCATCTCAACAAGTAAGACAATAGAATATTACGTGACTTTTGGTTAACTTCGTGAGTACCAACGTAAAGTATACATCACACTGAAATTGCTCGGCTCACATGTTCATAGCTGTAATCTGACACTGTTTTTATACGTTAATATTCACTTATGACTGTAACAGTTCGGGAAATGAGACACCTGTCTTTCCCTTTCGGTTTATTCTTTTACTGTAGATTTCATCCTACTATTCAGCATACCCCAATGCCATTAGTTTCGTTCTCTCGTCTACCTTGTATTTTCCTTTTAATGTTATTTTATCCATTGATGATCTTGTTCAATCCTGTAATCCTGTGGGGGTCTTAATTGCGGTTGTTGAGGGTGTCGCAGCAAGCTAAAAATATTTCCGGACAAACTCGACAATTGGTGAGACAACAGAAACTCAGTACCATACGATGCCAATTATTTAGACTTTTTTATTGAAATATATTTAAATACGTTTCATAAATCAGTAGATGTCAAAACTCAAAATGACTATTTCAGTGTTACTGAGAACCGTCGTTCACTAACAAATAGTAACTGAGTGTTATCATTAGATGCTCATTTACACTGATGGCTGGGAAGGAGAAAATTTTCCTTGTCACTGAAGCTCCATCGTCGTAAGCAAGCACATAGCACGTTTACTGTACAACCTGAAGTAGAAGCAGCTAAACTACAAATGAGCAGTAGCTCATTTGTTGATCACCTTGACAAATCCTAGATGAAGGTCGTCTTACTTGACGTAGGGAAATACAGCCGATGCCAAGATATTCGCAGCCAGCGAATTTATTTACAACTTATTTCGTACAGTTGTTGATGGTGAAGAATGTCTGTTCTTCTTATACTATTCACGTACCATGAGCGTCGCGTTTAGAATATTTGATAATGACTGTTTGCTGGAAAACTGCTGTTTAAACCACAGAAATAATTTTTTTTCCCCTGAACCTCTGTTGCTACCTTTTGCCTTAGCCTATTTCCTACTTAACATATTCCAATTAAATACAACTCTCTATTACTCGTAAAATGTAGTTTGCAGTTCCACTGTTCAATAAAGGAACTGTGTACAAAGGAATCCACATTATGGCTAAGAAAGCCAGCGTAACACTTGCTGACTTTTCGGTGTGCATTTTCTGTTTTGCTACACCCATATGCATTTTCTGTTTTGCTACACCCATATGCATTTTGTTTGTTGACTTGTAAGATCTTCAGGTAGTACCTCAGATGTCCATAACTTACGAGAATCAGTGTGTACTCTAAATCTTGGAAATAGTATCTCATATATCCAAGTGCAAATGTTAGAGATATTTTAAAAACGTCAATATGCATCGTGTATTAATAGCAAACGAAATTAGTGTTGTAATCGCAATACATTACTACATTCACAATTTCATTAAAATATTATAATTTATTACAACATTTTTGTCTAGTGAAATAATCGTTATTTCGTGAAAAATTTGACGACATTTCTATACAATTTTTCATATGTGCCTGCTGTTATTTCCTCTTAATTAATTAATAAAGTATATTACCTAAGCTCATTTTAAATTTCGACTGTTGTGAAAATATTATCGTTATTAGTATTTTAAAATATTTCTTTAATATGCAATAAATTTTCAGTTGCTGGCACAGTAACACGTTTGCATGTAAAAAAATCTCTTCAGGTATAGTAATCACTACGCTTAACAGTTAGTGACTTAATTTCACTTCAGTGTCCGTGTGATGAAACATTAAGGCACTCTTTATAGCCTTAAAAATGTGTGCCAGCTTGGATTATATGCTTGAGAAGTTACATTCAAAGTGTTTTTCATTTACAAAAGTAAGGCACTGCATTTTATCACAGTCCATTGTAAGTTAAATACATTTAAACTCAAGATCTAAGAGTTCTAGGTTGTAGAGCTGCAAAAAGCACTTGCGTCTAATTTTTGCTTTCTGTATAACTTCCGTGATAAAGAAGCATCTTGGATAATAAATTAGATAGCAAATATCGCCGTGCAAGTCAATAGTAAGCAAGACTTAGAAGATGGGTTTAAGGTAATGTGCTGATACTAAGCAAAGAATACGAGTTAGACGTAAAAGAAGGCAGTATGGAAGTGAGGGTTAGTAGAAATGATAATAACCACTTCGTTTAGGAAGACAGAACAGCACAAGAGGAAAGTAAATTTCGTGTCAAGGAAATAGGATTACACAGGATGACTGTAGCAAGGAAGATATCAGTGAGAGATTGGCACAGTACAAAATGCTA
Organism: Schistocerca cancellata; assembly: GCF_023864275.1. Taxonomy (NCBI): domain Eukaryota; kingdom Metazoa; phylum Arthropoda; class Insecta; order Orthoptera; family Acrididae; genus Schistocerca; species Schistocerca cancellata. Next base: position 616,891,100 of record NC_064626.1, on the reverse strand, counting down.
AGCCTTACAACTAGCAATACTGAAAAAGAATTTCTGGAAGATCTTCGTACAACATGTCCCAGGAGTACAGTATCACGTTAAGTGAATCATGAAAAACGGACTATGGTAAGGGGTGTCGTAGAAAAATACCAGAAATTGACCACTAAGAAGAACAGGAGGTAAAATAATTCTGGAGAAAAACCATCTCATAAGAAAAACCGAATCAAATCCGTCAGAAGATTGAAGAAAAAAAAAAAAGGAAATACTGACTCAACTATGTAGGGTTCTTCGGCCGCTGTGAAGATCATCAAAATTCTTCTGGTCTTCTGGGTGTTGTAGCGCGTCATTGTACAGCAGCCTTCCTCAGTGCATGCCTCGCCCTGTGGTAAGCCGTTATAATACGGCTGTAACGTCGCTTTTATAGTTTATATGTTTTAAAGTATTTTATATTTTATACAATGGCACGGTACGACAACCATAACAATTTTACTCAAGGAAAAACGATTTGTTTGGAACTTCCAATTTCTTACGTGTTACCTGTTTCGACATTTCCGCCACTGCCACTGTGCTCCTGAATAGGCCGTACTAGTCGTGCGGGTCACCATAAGTGGGATGTGGAAAATCAAAATAAATTACCCACGTCGGTTCTGCCCTTGATGAAAACGCGCTTGGGTAACAGAGATCACCAACTAAAATGTCACATCTGACAATCAGGAAGCTGCCGTAATAAACGAAAAATTCTATCTTCTCGGGCCGCAGGCGGCACGGAGCAATTGCTTTTGCTTCAGCCTGCCAACCAGCATTCCGGCGGTCACACCGCTAACCGTCGCAGTTAGTGGCGTGCCCTCTCCCAACGAGACGTAAAATGAATTTTCTGTCCGCAGGCAGACGAATAATTCGATTTCAGTTGCTCTCGGACTCACGCGATATTGTCTCCCCTCCCACAAATACGCCAAACCTCTCTCCTGCCCTCTTCTTAGTTTCGCTTTGCAAGCGGCCGTAGACAAACCATTTTGAAGTATCATAAAATATTTTTGTAATTCTGGTTCTATTTTCAGCCACAATCACGTTTAGGTTTTTTAGATTAAGAAGCATGCGTTAATAGTAGTCATACTTGCATCTTCTTTTTTTCTTGTGTTATTAAGGCATGTGGCATGGTTAGTTTTAGGGGTGGCGGGATGCTCTTCCCGTCGCTATTCCGTTACTGGTATTCGCCAACCTTTACACTCCTCCTTCCAGGTCCAATTTCAGTACAGGTGGCTGCTGTAGCAGGCGACCTACAAATCTGTGGCTTACTCTGCTATATACTTTCCTCCCTCACCTACTCTATTTCCAACCTCTTCATATCGAACTTTATATCAGTTTGGTTATTAACTTTTTTCGATAGTATCTAATTTCAATTTCATATGCTTGCAGCCTCTTTTTCTCCAAATTTCCCGTGGTGTAGGTCTCAATAGAATGTTATGTTTCACTTTTGGAAACTTCTTCCTCATTAACGTACTAATATTTAAACGCCCGGTGGCGGTGGTGGTTACTGCGGCAACGGCACAGCGTTGTCTTCACGGCGGCGACTGGCGCAGCCTGCGTTTCGTAGCATAGTCCACCTGTCTGGATGATGACTTGGTGACCCCAGGAGGGTATAAATATTACTGCGTGGAGCTGAGCAGCGGAAATAATGTCACTATTCTATACCACGGTGTCGTCGAGTTCTCCTGAAAGGTGGTCGCTGTCCTGGATTTTGGTCGTTAACTCGCGGCAGTAGGTCGGCGCGGAAGCGGCCGCGTAGCGGAGGGTGCTTCCGTCAGCATAGATCTATGAATTCTGATGGTCATTACTCGGAAATCGGTGTACTGGCTACCGGCAGGGCTTCATTAATTGCGCTCTTTACACGAAATGGTCTTCGTTCATCTCTCACTACTGATACCAGCAATTTGTTTAAATTATTTGGTATGCATATCTGACAGTCAACAACAGTCGTATGTTTTTTCGTATATTTTGAAAATTTCTAGTCTATATCGGTGTGTTACCACACACTTGTCAAGATTTACAAAACCTTATTTAATTTCTCGTTATTGAAGCCTATCCTAGGCCCACAAATTCAAGGAAGGGTTACTGTTTTCTCTTGGTATTCCTTTCCATTGAGAATTACAAATTCTGAACTAATTTCTTAATTGCGTTTCCTTCTATGAAACCTAACTGATGTACAATCAACGCCTCTCCCGTGTTTATTGCCGTTCCTCCACATTTTATTCTCGTCAGCAGTTTACGGTGTCTCAGGCTGATTGTCGGAAAGTGCAGTACATGTTCTCGAAGAAGCATATGGCAGTGAAAAGAGGCTGTTAGCAAAATCACCGGATGATATGGATTAGTTGGAGAAGAAGATTATAATTATGTAACTTCGGACAAGTAAAATGTGTTAACCAACAATGAACGGATGTGGAAACTCTTATGTATAGAGGAAAGGACACACAAATGACAGGAATAAACTGAAGGAATGTTCTCTATCACAACTTTTATGTTCATCAATACATGGTTGTGATTCAGACTATGGCTATGTCTTACTATATCCAATGTTTGTTCAATCACAATGTAGTTCCGTTTGTATTTCCCTGTGTCTTCTTGGAGTCTATTATACCATCTTGAGAAAAATTGTGTTGACCATAATTCTTTATCCAGTCTCGTTTATTTTCTCTAGCCCAATGCTCTAATAATTATATTTTTACTTCTCCGATGCACTACTGCGTTCCAATCACCTAGGGCTGTAAGAGCGTTTATTATCCGTCACATATTTTACCTATCCATTTGTTTCGTCATATTTATTCCTTTTCTTCATCGTTGGATTGTTATGTGGGCGCGGCATGTGCCTGGCTGGCTAATTGGTGCTGGCTTTGATTCAGCCCAAAGAAAAATGGTTAGGTCATTGCGTTGCTCTAAGTGACTCGTCACCCATATTCCAACGCATAATAGTTACACCATTCCCCGATGTAGTTTCATAATTGAGCGGTAGCGTTCTCGCTTCCCGCGCACGGGGTCCCGGGTTCGATTCCCAGCGGGGCCAGGGATTTTCTCTGCCTCGTGATGACTGGGGGTAGAGTGTCTTTCATCATCACTTCATCCCCATCGACACGCAAGTCGCCGAAGTGGCGTCAACTCGAAAGACTTGCACCAGGCGAACGGTCTACCCGACGGGAGGCCCTAGCCACACGGCATTTCCATTTCCACCTAACGGTAAATCGTGTCTTTTTCTGTTTCACCTAAATATCCCCTACTAACTTACTCACTTCTCCTTTAAGATTTTATAATTTAACTGTGATAGTTGAAATTCTAAGCTTTTGTGAGTACAGTGTTAACAAAAATTAGCAACTCCCTCAAAAGAGTATACTGATGGCTTTGGAGCGATATAAATAGTCTAGAACCAGCATCAGACGACCATGTGCATCGCCATTCCTGAGGTAAGTCATGGCATTGAAGTGGTGTGTATGTGAAAGGCGGTTGCATTCACTCAGTGCAGTGACACTAGAAACTTTACATAGTGGTGGTAGTGAGCCCACCACCACACCGTGACTGAAGTAGCCCGATTTGTTGGTGTATCAGCGCGGACTACCAACATGCCTGCGAAACTGATGTATCACTCGAAGCGACATATAATGGAATAAGAACAATGGTCGTGAAAAGATCGTAACAGACAGGGAACTGAATCAAGTGTCTCGCTATCACGTTCCATTCTCGTCAGGAGCTACTACTAAGAATGAATGAAGTTCCATGGCAACCATTCCGGAGGGAACATTGCGATGGGAATTGCGTGTAGTAGATACTTGGAGTCGGATACTTCGCAGAAGACCATTGATCCCACTAGCACCAATACACAGTAGCTAACTCGAGTTGTGTAGTGCGTGTGAAATGTAGCAACCTCGATCTCCTCAAATCGGTATCTTCATCAGACCTAAACATCAATGAGTGGTGTGGCCGAGCGGTTCTAGGCGCTTCAGTCTGGAACCGCGTGACTGCTACGGTCACAGGTTCGAATCCTGCCTCACACATGGATGTGTGTGATGTCTTTAGGTTAGTTAGGTTTAAGTAGTTCTACGTTCTAAGGGACCGATGACCTCAGATGTTAAGTCCCATAGTGCTCAGAGCCATTTTTGAAACAATGAGTGACCCCCTCTGGATGTGGCATACCTGGAGGAACTTGTGCCTTCTTTTAACACCGAACTGGGATTGATACATCGGAGACCTAGGGAAAAGGGAGCGGCTTTCCCTCGGGCACCTGAGGTACGCGTGCAGTCCACATGGCCCCAGCACGCCTCAGCATCGAGAGCTCTCCACGTCGCAGTCACTACCGCACGCCAGGCGGCGGTAACAGCGCAGGCAGAGGCCGCCACTTCCGTGGGACCTATTCGCTCCCGCACGAGTATTCGGCTGCCAACAATTATAAAGGCCGGCACATTGACTATAAGAGCCACTTCGCTTAGCCTGTCGCATCCGTCTCCCCTCCCCCACGCATATCCTGTACGACCTTATTCCGTTCCCCCACCTCCTCCTTTTCCTCGAACGGATACGGATCCTCTACACCTCCCGTAAACTTGATCCCCCTCACCTGCTTGTCTCTCCCATCCTCTCCCACCCCCGCCCGCTGCCGCGCCTGTATTTCCACGTCCCACCTGCTCTCCATCTCTCCACTCTCCATACCCTCTCCCAAGGTGGCTTCCGCCAGCTACCCCTTCCGTGATGATGCCCTCCTCCCCTCCATCTACCCCCCTACCAACTTTGATCCTCCCTCCCTCTTCCTGTGTTTGTTCCTAAGGGCACCCTCTCTCCCTTCTCTCACCCTTCCCTCCCTCCTCCCTTTCACCCCCTCTTCCTCCGGGCTTCCCCTACCCCCATACCTTCATTCCTCCTACCATCTCCTCTGCCATTGGCATCTTTGCTCTCCCCTCCCCCCCCCCACCCCCTTCTTCCACTCTTGGCAAGTCCCCGGACTCGCACATGTTCAGTGGACATTCGCGTGCCAGAGATCATCGCCATCAGTTTCTCGCGTGTGTGCCATCGTGTTGTGATTTAGTGTTTTTCGCCACCACGCTCCTTCGTTCACTTGTTCCATCTCAGTCATCAGTGTTTGTGTGCAGTGCCGCCAGTTTTTCGTGTTTTTCGTCGAGTGTGAACGGCTTCGTGTTTTTCTTAATTTTTTGTATCTACTGTGTTTTTAACCACCAATCTGTTACATTCTGTCATCCTTGTCTCACTTATTGTAATGCTTTTGGCTGAAGAGCGGAGTAGATTTGTCTGCTGCCAGCCCACCTTTGTATGAGGTGAAAAATAACAATAAAGGATAAAAAAACTACAAGAGCCAGTTCTTCTGGCTTAAAGAGACTCTCCTGGCTAGCGAAAGGTGCTACTCACCTCATCGTCTCAGGACGCTCTCGAAGCCCGTAGTAGGGACCGGCACCGCTGTCGTCAGCTTTCGTCACTAGGACAGCACACACATCCACGCCCAAGGCAGGATTCGAACCTGCGACCGTAGCGGTCACGCGGTTCCAGACTGAAGCGCCTTTAACCGCATGGCCACACCGGCCTTAATGCTTAGACAGCATTAAGGACAGACTCTTCCGTGCCAGTCTTGGACCTAATCAGGACGACATTCTCGGAAGTTGGATTACTCCCCTGCAAGTGAATTTTCTACGGAGCTCCTTGTGGAGCAACTAAAGACAAGAGACAATCAGGCGACTTTCTGATAGCCGCTCTGACAAGCCTTTGTACCAGTACCTAGCGAGACGCTGTATTTTGTGCATTTATGTTCTTAACGTCGAAGCAGACGTATTTTTGTTGTCAATAAAACTGTTGGAACTTCATCACTGTTTTCCCTGTGTCTTCGTGATGGACACTTCAGAGACCATTGTAAACGCTAGGCGGTGTTACACTGTTTAACCGTCGTGATTTTTTCCCTGTATTTCTAAATAGAGTCTCCTCTATGACGAAGCTCTCCGCGCGTGGCTCCCAGCTACCCAGCAATATTTGCAACTATCGCGAGGGCCTTTTAGGCCGTAGCGTTTTGAGGGATGGTGCTGCAGCAGCAAAAGAAAGCGCAGCCAACGGAAGGCAGGAGATTCATAATTCAGGAGCGCATCAGTTCCTCATCCAGCAGCGGCGTGGCGCGGAGCTCGCAGGGCTTTTAGCGACCGTCCCTCCAACCCCCCCCCCCACTCCATCCCACAACCACCACCTGCCACACTCCCACTGCGGCTGCGCGTGGGAGGCCCACCTACCAGAAAGCTCCCGCTACTTAAGGAATTACACGGAAAGCAAAGAACAAACCCACCGCTCTCACGGACCGTAGTCGACAATGAGTGCAGTGGCGCGACAACTGTGCGTTCCAGATTCTCCCGAGTACAGGTAGAACTATTGTGGCCGACGTTAAACACATACGATAAATTTGTATTATTCACGTTCTCGTTGAATCAGTGTTGTGCTTTTGTCAGAGACGGCAAAGAGATTACGAGATGAACAACAAAAATGGTTCAAATGGCTCTGAGCAGTATGGGACTTAACATCTGAGGTCATCAGTCCCCTGGAACTTAGAACTACTTAAACCTAACTAACCTAAGGACAGCACATACATCCATGCCCGAGGCAGGATTCGAAACTGCGACCGTAGCGGTCGCGCGGTTCCAGACTGTAGCGCCTAGAACCGCTCGGCCACCCCGGCCGGCAACAACAACAAAGATAAGTGAAGGGTAACGGAATTAAATCAGGCAGCGGTGAGCAAATTACATCGCGAAGTGAGAAATTCAAATTAGTATATGAGTTCTTTTAGTTTCGCCGAAAATAAGAGACAATGGTTGTAGAAGAGAGGGTATAAAATACATTTTGGCAGTAGCAGGAAGAGGGTTTCTGATGAATTTCTTAACATGGAATATGAATGTATGTTACAAACTTTATGAAGACATTTCTCTGGACAGTAGCCTCTTACGGAGGTGAAACGTAGACGATAAATAATTCAGACAACAATAGAAAGTTTTGAAATATGGTGCTACAGAAGAATGCCGAAGATAAGATAGGCAGATTAACGAGCCGAATCGAACCTGAGAAGAAAGAACTTTCTGGCACAGCTTGCCTAAAGTAAGGGAACATTTGACAAGGCATGTACTGATACATCATGCGTAATGGAGGGAAGTGTGGGGTATAAATATTATAGAGGGACGCAAAGGGTAGAATACGGTAGGCAGACTCAAAGAAATGTGGATTGCAGTTTATGCACAGATAACGAGACTTTCACAGTGTAGATCAACGTGTGGAGAGTTGCATAGAACCTATCTTCGGACTGAATTCGAAAACACAAGAAAACAAAACAATGTTTCTTGTTGCTTAATACTGATTATTATTTTCTTTACAGTCAATGAAACAAAACAAAAACTGACAGTGTATTCTGTCTGCAAAAAGGAAATAGGATGAATGAGAATGTGACTAATTACCTTGAAGCAAAAAAACTAATGTATCTCTGCAGTGTCTCAAGCACATGTAACATTACACTTCGCAATCACATAAACATTTTCTCACTGCAAACTTGGACAGTGGGCCTAAACATTGCCTGCGAGAAAGTCCTACATTTGAGTGTATATTAGAACACAGTGCATTAAAATTTATTATTATTCCTCAGAATTTGGGTGGAACGTCGTTTACTTACATGTCTTTTCATGAAGTCAGCTACGCAACGTTTAGTTCCGATGTACATAGTCACTGATATGTCGAAAATAGTGGCTGCAACCAAAGACTGATCACTACGCTTTCTTTCCGTCTCAACGCTGAACGCTGATGCTCCAACTCCGGGAGCTGTTTTTGATACAGGAAGACACTAGGATGGCAACGAGCTACATCTTAAATAAATAACGACGTAATTTAAAAAATGCTAGTAATTTTCACTGCAGCTCTGGTACACTGTCTTGTGATGTAAATTCCGTTATAAAAGTTATAAAATACCTTTTGAAACTCTCAAACACGTCAGATGTGACGGGATATGTTGCTCGGAGAAAGTAAGGTATCAGTATGAAGACATTCGTCACATTGATCAGTCAGGCGAAATCGTTGTACAGACAAGGTGAATGCCTTCATATTAGTATCTGGAAGACCTAATCCGCCGAGCTATCGGGACCTGTTCACCACTACATACTCAACTCGAAAGACGTGTCGACGCCACAAGAATCGACCGCATAGTTCTTTGAAGAACACTGTTAAAATCTCTGTTCACTGTGCAATGGTCCATGTTTCCCTGCAAAAGAGGGCGATTCCTCCGAATAGAAGACGTGCCTGCCACCGCGGTGTGAAATACTGGAGGGTGTGCAGACGTGAACGAGGCGGACTGCGCCAAGTGTGAGTGCGATGCCTTGCGAGCTCGGCAAGTATGTCACGTCTGACGCTTCCATGCCGTCTCGCAGAAAGATGGCCGTTCCTCTTGCGCAATCGCCAGATGCTGATGCAATAGCTCCGTTTTTAGCAATCACATACAACCACTCGCTCACAGAAAGATCCGTACCTAAAGACTGGAAAATTGCTCAAGGTCACACCAATACCCAAAAAGGGAAGTAGGAGTAATCCGTTGAATTACAGGCCCGTATCACTAACGTCGATTTGCAGTAGGGTTTTGGAACATACGCTGTATTCGAACATTATGAAGTGCCTCGTACATAACGATTTGTTGTCAAATAGTCAGCACGGATGTAGAAAATATCGTTCTTGCGAAACACGTCTAGATCTTTATACTCAAGCAATGATTGCAATCGACAGGGGATGTCAAATTGATTCCATATTTTTAGATTTCCAGAAGGCTTTAGACACCGTTCCTCACAAGCGTCTTCTAACGAAACAGCGTGCCTATGGAATATCGCCTCAGTTGTGCGACTGGATACGTGATTTACTGTCGGAAAGGTCACTGTTCGTAGTAATAGACGGAAAGTCATCGAGTGAACAGCAGTAATACCCGGAGTTCCTCAAGGAAGTGTTATAGGCCCTCTATATTTCCTGATCTATATAAACGACATAGGAGACAATCTGAGTAGCCCTCTTACATTATTTCCAGATGATGCTGTCATTTCCCATCTTGTAAAGTCTTCAGATGACCAAAACGAATTGCAAAATGATTTAGGTAAGATATCTATGTGGTGCGAAAAGTGGCAATTGCCCCTGAATAAAGAAAAGTGTGAAGTTATTCACATGAACACTAAAAGAAATCCACTAAATTTCATTACGCGATAAGTCACACAAATCTTAAGGCTGTAAATTCAACTAAATGCTTAGGGATTACAATTACAAATAACCAACATTGGAACGATCAGATAGATAATTTTGTGGGTAGAGCAAAGACTGTGATTCATTGGCACAACACCTAGAAGGTGCAACAGGTCTACCAAAGAGGCAGCTTACACCACGCCTGTCCGCCCTATTGAGGAGCATTGCTGTGCAGTGTGGAATCAGCATCAGGTGGAACTGGCGGATGACATCGAGAAATTACAGAAAGGGAGGCCACAGTCGTGATACTTGAATTGGAGTGGCTATCATTAAAACAAAGGTGTTTTTCGTTGCGAAGGGATCTTCTCATGAAATTTCAATCACAAGTTTTCTCCTCCGATTGCGAAAACGTCCTGTTGGCACCCACCTACATAGGGAGAAATTATCATCACGATAAAATAAGAGAACTCAGAGCTCTCACAGAAAAATTTAGGTGCTAGTTTTTCTCGCGCGCCGTTCGAGAGTGGAACGGTAGAGAGACAGTTTGAAGGTGGTTCATTGAACCTTCTGCAAGGCTCTTTACTGTGAATAGCAGGGTAACCATGTACATGTAGATGTAGATGTAGGCTGCAGGTGGTGTAGCCACTAAGCTATAAACGCAGCTTTGGATGGACGTCCTGGAGAAGGGCAATGTCCACGTCTGCCACTCTTACCATGTTGTCCGGGTCTTGACAGTGGAGTGATACCACTGACATTAACTGTTCCCACAAGGTAGGATCAAGACATCTGAAGTGGTGGAGGTCATCCACGGCTGCAAGCATTGATGGTGGTCGAACACCACACAGATTTCCGGCCGCATGAAGCGCGTTACTGTGCCGTGTGACCCCGTAGTCCACGGGTAGCGTCTCTGAGAAACAATCAGAATGTCCTTAGTCCCGTGTTCGAAACACACCACCGCTTAATTTTTGATTAATAATCAGCATTGGCAGCCAACACTTGTAGCATAAGAAGTCACTCTCATTCTGCCACAAGCCTTGTCAAACAGGACGGAGGAGTGGGCAGAGGTTCCGGTTACTCTCTTGTCCTTGGGGTGGAGGGGCGACCCCTGAAGGCAGAAGAATCAACAATGATCAAAGGCAAAGGGATGCAGAAGGTAAAGGACACCACAACATTAAAGACACATAACTAGTATCCATAAGACGTGAGGCCTGTAACTGAGAAAGTGTCACGATGATCACTCCATTGGCAAAGTCTGCATTCGAGTCCCTGGGAGGGGACTGCTAATGGGGAAGTGACCATGAGAAAAGATTGAATAACCAAGGCAAAGATAACGTTCTACGATTCATAGCGTCAAATGTCGAAGTTTGAATGTGGTAGGGAATCTAGAAAATCTGAAAAGGGAAATGCAAAGTCTCAGTCTAGATATAATAGGGGTCAGTGAAGTTAAATGGAAAAAACACAACGATTTCTGGTCAGATGAGTATAGGGTAGTATCAACAGCAGCATAACATGGTATAACAGGAGTAGGATTAGTTATGAATAGGAAAATAGAGCAGAGAGGGTGTTAATGTGAACTGTTCAGTGATAGGGTTGTTCTTTCCAGAATCGACAGCAAACCAACACCGGCAACGATAGTTCAGGTATATGCCGACGTCGCAAGCTGAAGATGAAGAGATAGAGAAAGTATATGAGAATATTGAAAGGGTAATACAGCACGTAAAGGGAGACGAAAATCTAATAGTCATGAGGAACTGCAATACAGTTGTAGGGGAAGGAGTAGAAGAAAAGGTTATGGGAGAATATGGGCTTGCGACAAGGAATGAGAGAAGTGAAAGACTAATTGAGTTTTGTAATAAACTTCAACTAGTAACAGCGAATACTCTCTTCAAGAATCACAATAGGAGGTACGCTTGGGAAAGGCCAGGTGATACAGCAAGACTTCAGATAGATTACATCATGGTCAGACAGAGATCCCGAAATCAGATATAGGATGATAAGGCATACCCAGGAGCAGATACAGACTCAGATCACAATGTAGTAATGATGAAAAGTAGGCTTAAGTTTAAGAGATAAGTCAGAAAGAATCAATATACAAAGTTGTGGGTTATGGAAGTACTAAGGAATGGTCGGGAGACCCCATCTCGATGAAGGCCGCCGCCGAGTTCCAAGTCTTAATTCAGGTGATATCACAATGAGCGACTTGCGTTTCGGTGAAACGGTAATGAGGACAACACAACACCCAGTCCACGATGGAGAAAATCTCCAACCCGGCCAGAAATTGAACCCGTACTGACTGAGTTGCCCAAGCACGATTCACGACCCGTCCACATAGCTTTACTTCCGTATCTTCTGTGAAGTTTGGAAGGAAGGACACAAGGTGCCGGCGGAAGTAGAGTTGTGAGTCGTGCTTGGGTAACTTAGTCGGTAGAGCATTTGCCCACGAAAGGCAAAGGTCCCGAGTAAGACGCAAGGGAGCTTTACAGATTTGTGGCTTGGCATGCAGCATCCACCGTTCCACAATAAGTGTGTATCGTTTTGTAGTACGAGGGCAACGGGCTAATGTGCCTAGAATGACAACACCAAGGAAATGGTATTTTGGATAGGCTACATCGAGTATCCACGGGAGACGATACAACTTTACCGGCTCCTGCACATAACTAAATGTGACGTCTACAACACAATGATTAGTAAACCAGGCTGGTATCACGTCTACGCGTCAGAAAGATTAAAGCAATCAAGTTGACTGATAGAGGTGGCAGTAAAAGAAGTGAATCAGGCAGGTGTAGGATATCGACAAATCCTTACGACACGTAGGTGCAAAGAGCGTATCATGTCATCGTGTTCCTTACCAAAAGTATAACTAGGAAACTGATCCGCCGCCTGGAGAACACAATTAAAATTACCACTCAGTAGAATCTTTGTGGGGGATATACGAAGTAGGTAAACGATTTACTCTTTATAAACGCTAACGTTCCATAGAACGGTGAGAGCCAGAAGGAGCATAGAGAAGAAGTAGAGTGAGATGACAGAAGGTGCTTCCTACACTGCAACCTCCACCCCTACAATAACAGAGAACTTCAAAATCTCCCAATGGAATTCCTACCCTGTAAAATAAGGCAATACCTGTAGAAAGTTCTGAAGCCACAGTAAAAAAGGTCAAGAACCCAGGAAATGAAAACTGGTGAAATAATACTTACCATAAAAGAATTAATCTGCGCCAGTATCGTATATAAATCGTCGCAAAACGGCGAGCCGGAATTCAGAGCCAGTCCTGTTAATATTCAAACTGAAGAAAGTATATGCTTACCATAAATAGAACTGGAACAAAAAATTATAATTACAAAACCATCGTCGAACGGAGCTACGTACCAGTGTCTATGGCGCCATCAATGAACGAAACGGAGAAAGGAGAAATGTGAACTTATACCCCATCTTTTTTTTTCATGGTTTTTCTTTTTCCATGATACGACTCTGTGATTGGATACGTTGTTTACTGCGGCTCCTCGGATTCTCCGCAAACTCATGCGCTTGCATGAGTGGGTCTTGCAGAAAATCCGTTTCATAATGAGAGGGAGAGACTTCCGCACCCCAATTTTCTATGTACAGGGGCTCGCGTATGAAGATCTTGTTAACGACAAGGTTCTCCTGCCCTTGGGAATCACTCAAGTTGTGCTCATCAAGAGATTATGACGTAGAGACCGCGACAGGAGGCACGAGTGGTGTGGGAAGCTGCGACAACCGGAGAGGTATTCGATAGTGCCGGAGGAGGCAAACGGGGTCCTGAAACACATTCCTTAGCAGGCGGCGCAGACGAGGCGGCCTGGATGACGGGTGAATCGCCAAATGATTTATTAATAACTACATGATCAGGTGCAGGAGCACCCCTGGCTTACTCGTCCACGAAATCAGTCTGGAGAAGAGGGCCCTTAAATGGAGTGATATGCGAAGGGCGAGCCAAAATAAAAGGCAAATGTTTTTTATTCCGTTCTCTGTTCACAGTATTAAGTCCTTCAACGATGACCGCTTTCAATCATTAATGACCATCTTCAGATCTGTCCTGATGTGATAAAGCTGTAATGGCATCGTCGAAACATAGCAATACGATGCCATTACGGCTTTATCACATTATGACATGGTGTAGAGCAGATATGAAGATGAAACCGGTCATCGTCGAAGTACTTAATATTGTGATCAAAGAGTCCGCCCCAAAAGCTGAACGGCCAGCACGTTGGATTGCCACGCACGGGGGCCCGGGTTCGATTACCGGCTGGGGTGGGAGATTTTCTCCCTTCAGGGACTGGGTTTTGTGCTGTCCACATCGTTTCATCCCCATTGTCGACGCGCAAGTCGCCCAATGTGGCGTCGCACTCAATAAGACTTGCACTTGGCGGCCGAGCTTCCTGCTTGGGAACTCCCGACCACTGACGCCATACGCTCATTTCCATTTCTTGTGATCAAAGACTGGAATAATAAAAAATTGACAGTACCTGGATCACTGTTTATATTCGCGACTATGTCGCAGTTTGTAAGTAGAAAAGGCTCCTGAGCTGCATCATTGTTTTGTGCTCTGCGACGCTTATCTTGAATGGCCTGGGCCGGCAGCACGGAAGTGACGGTGTTAAGTCCCTACGCATGAGCAGTGGGGGGAAATCACGACCATTGTCTCTTAAAGGTCCACTTTGATCCTTAATTAGCAGGATTGGCTCAGTTGCAGAATTTCTGTGGGAGAAGATCCGCTAATGTCAATTTTTTACCCTGTACTTAAGTGGGTTTCAATACCACCACACGTCGCGCACACCTGATAGGGAGGTCACCGTTTTTAGCACAAGTATTATTTCTGGCTGTATAAGTGATATGAAATTCAATATCACAACCACCGTTTCCTTAAAATATGTCACCGTAAAGGAACAGGATGGACATCAGAAAGCAGGCATCTACCTCGGCCAGAAGATTAGAAAACTCAGTATTTGTACGGCCAACTTCTGCGTTCGCCAAAACAACCACACTAGTGGAAGCATTATGATGAGTAAGGGGGACTGAGTGACGTAATAATACCCCGTCAGTTTAACAATACACATATAGCTCCGAGTCAATGTACCCACTATGCACTGGATCTGTAATAACTTTGATCTTATCCAACAACCAGTCGTATACCTGGTAAAGAGCTGGGTTACACATGCCACACTGATTTATCAAACCTGAAGCTAACGAAACCTGTACGTGGAATATATGTGGGAAGCAGACATCACGGTGCAAGACAACGCTGCGTTAGGAAGGACTACACAAACACCAGACACTAGACGACTAACAGAAGTGTGACTCACATGAGGACTCACACTACTCTGAACGAAAACAAGTAGGATACGCAGCGCTAATTGTAAGAGGGGAAATTAAAACAACCTACTAGCACAGCACACGAAGCAGGAATGCTAGTGAGGCGAATAAGATAGTAATGTGCAACCTCCAATGTTATCAATGTGTCAGCTGATTTCTTTCCATGTCTTCTGGCAGTCAAGAAATCGTCTAGTCAGAAAACTAAATATCACATACTAACATGTTTCCTATAGCGGAGATCGGTATGGCGTTGAAAGCATGCGTAAATTACGGAATGTCTTTTGCAAGACGTAACAGCCGTGTTCAAAGTTCTGCAGACGTATGTTCTTTCATTTTGAGGATGAAGATCTTTTGTCGGGGACAAAAAACGAAATTGTGTTTTCCTGAAGGCGGCCCCACCCAATAACATGCGTTCTTTGCTTGACGTAGAATTAGGCACCCTATGGGAATCGACTGGCCCATTAAATGATCGATCTTAACTACATAGAAAATAGTTTGGAACAGCCAAGGAAACGTAGCAGTGAACATCCCCGAAACTGATCATCGGTGAGTGACGTACGGCGTACGGGAAAGAACTTGTGGAACCTGTTGATAGCTCATGTGACATCGTTGTCAAGACTAGAGGCGGTGTTACTGGGTATAAACGCTATGTCCTTCGGGGGTAACAAATGCCTTGTTCGATGTGCTTAGTTTGGAACAAGTAAGCGGTCTGAGCTTGACGCAGAGTCCCCTCCGAGCGTTATGAGACGAGGCCGCTCGTCGCATGGCAGGCGCTGCTGCCTGCGTCTGAATCGCGTGCGGCCTACCCCCAGCTAATTATCCCTGTGAGGCGGCGGCATTCCTTGCGTTCTAATTTGCAATAACTCAGAACGCTGCTCACGCCACCACCGGCATGCCATCTCCGCAGCAATCCGGCTGACGTCCGCACAGTTCGCCGTGACGGGTCTAATTGCTCTGTTCGGTTATGGTAATGGGATGCCTAACTTCTCGGCCGATAAGCCACGGAGTATGGGGTACGTCAAGTTGCGTACGTGTGTAACAGAGGCGCATACCGAGCCATATGGCATATTTTTTTTACAAGAAATAGTGCAGTCGATGAATTCAACATTTAGCACCAATATGTAGCTTACATGTACAGGGGAGCCTCGTTTATTCGTACTAGACTGGACCGTAGATCATGAAAAATCCCGTTATTCTGGAAATTAAAAAAAAAGTTGAATCACATTGATTATATACCATAAGCACACAAGTTAAACTGATTTTCAGTTGACTACATGTGTTACACAATATTTTCCTTGAATTTTGCGAGATAATGTAAAAAAAAAAGAGAACACAGCAAGTTTCGCATGTCATTTGTGTGCAACACGTGCATTTGTTCAGCATTGCAACATGCATTTTTCAGCATTATTTCAGCCAAAGTTGTTAGGTATCCAGAATAAACAAAAGTCTAACTATGTTGTTGCTCCTGTAGGTGCATTAGTGTCTTGGCAATTACCCGAAGCTTCGTCATATAATCATCGTCTCTGTCGCCGTCATCTCCAGGTAAAGAAACCGCGATAATTTCATCAGGAGTCTTCATTTTCAAACGAAAGTCTACAACTCCCTTCCCATTATTCTTCTAATCCGACGCCGTTGAAATTCCAACATCAAACAGAGCAACAATGTTCTCTACAATTCCATTTCATACAATTTAAGCAATAGATCTAACTTTTTGCTCACGGACGTTACCATCTATTTCCTCACTGTTATCACTTTACATTCGCAGAAACGGGAGAATACACTACTGTACAGTACAAGAGTGTTGAAAATTAGGAGAACCGACAAGGTTCGCCGTAAGGATTCTCAGAGAATCGATCAGGAAAGGATTATACGGAAAACAATGACAAGAAGAAGGAACAGGATCGTGAACATCTGTTAACACATCGCGAAATAACTTTCACGGTACTAACGGTACTTCAGGGAGCTATAGAGGGCAGAAATTGTTGTGGAAGACAGAGATTGAAAAACATACAGAAAATAATTAACGACGTAGGTTGCAAGTGCTACTTTGAGATGAAGAGGTCGACATAGGAGAGGAACTCCTAGCGGGCAGCATCAAACCTTTCAGAAGGCCGGCCGGTGTGGCCGTCTGGTTCTAGGCGCTTCAGTCTGGAACCGCGTGACCGCTCCGGTCGCAGGTTCGAATCCTGCCTCGGGCATGGATGTGTGTCATGTCCTTAGGTTAGTTAGGTTTAAGTAGTTTTAAGTTTTAGGGGACTGATGACCACAGATGTTAAGTCCCATAGTGCTCAGAGCCATTTGAACCAAACCATTCAGAAGACTGATAACTCAGGTTTGACTATTATCATATGGTTCAAATGGCTGAAAGTGTCGATCTCGTCTGAGTGAAAGAAGTACAAGCAATTTGCTACATAGCGGCACATTCTGTGATAATAAAGTTTAAATCCTAAACCAGTCCGTGGACTGCATTTAGAATACAACTAGTATAAGTGAAATTGTGTATGGAAGGGGAATTGCTCCTATCGACACTAACGGATAAGGTATATATTTTTTGAAACTATAGCAATGATCTACTATTTCTACTTTTAACAGTACTTATACTAATATTTAATGCATGTTTAATTAGGCCACAGTTTCAAATATGGCTCGTACATCTTGAGGTAAAAATCAGCATACAGACATAATAGACCCATCATATTATCCTGGCCCCGACACATAAAGAACGTAACACAATTTTGGTCTCTCGGCAGAGAGAGACTTCAGATCTTTTTCAGTGCCCCAATACAGGCTGGAAGCGATCAAGCTGGTCAGTAGAACGTTTCTCGTAGTGGAAATGAAAACATAATATTTTCTTTCCGTTGAAACCATGAATTCTATGAAAAAGGATAAAGCTGCTAAAGACAGAGAAGGGAGCAAAATACAACCGAGAAATACTAGGTGATTCTTAACCAGCAAAGAAAATCATCTAACAGCACAGTTCAAGTATTCACTAAACATTGCTCTCGAGTTTACAGCAGGGGATTTTAGGAGGCAAAATATTGGTCCCACATCAACACATCTACAGCCTTTACATTAAGATGAATTTGAAATAAAATTTGAGAAATGCAGAAATCTACGGGACAGGAGTTCTACAACAATACATACCATTCCCAGATAGCTGTTATCATGCGTGTAAGAAGAGGAAGTGGATAAAGAAAAGGACGTTGTCAAATAAGGGGACGTGGTCAAAGAAGAGGACTGAAAAACACAGCATTACGATTGTTTCCATTGAAGGAAATGATATTCTGTAGATACTGACTCTGTGGGGGTTGTAGAAAGGCTATGAATAATATCTGTATTCGAAACTCACCAATATATTTTCATTTTGGTATTTCAGTTTTAATGAATATTTACTTATTGTTTTGAGCTTGTTGTGTTGATTCCACTTAAATTATTCACATATCCTTTTTTATAATGAACATATATTGTGACCTGTATATTGCGTGTGTCGCACCAAAAAATTCTTCAAAACGTAAGATAGTAAACAAATTGTTTCTGCAAGTGTACATGTTTTACTCCACAATTTTTAAGACGCTAAGAGTATAAGAGTAAGTATTTTTAATATTGCAGGGAAACTACAATCTCTTGGCATACCCATAGCAATACATAGAGCAACTGATCATAAGGAAAAGAGTACCTGATATTTCGATGTAACTCACGGAATTTATTAATAGCTGTTTAACTTTAAGAGTCATCTAATCCGTTTTCCTCAGCAAGCACGTGCACCTCTTGTACTCTCAGCCTCTCATTTAACCTTACATATTAATCTTCAAGAAGCAATGATGGACTTAATGAATAGCTGGTGGAAACACACGTACATACAAAACGTTCACAGAAGTCCTAAGGACAATGGAACCTCGTTTGTCAGGCCCTCTTAATCGAGATTTCCGCTTCATTTGGAACGTTTTTTAAAGTACAGTAATTCCACAGTATAATAACAGAAAGCATCAACGACGATAATAGTTAGCCGTTGTTGTGGCTGAGCGGTTCTAGGCGCTTCAGTACTGAACCGCGCTGCTGCTACGGTCGCAGGTTCGAATCCTGAGAATTTGTTAGATGAGAAATTCTGAAAGGCTTAAAGAAAGCCTCAATTGAAAAGAAGATGAAAAGGGTGAAAGACTGAGGAATGGGTGGAGGACATTTCACAGGACTGTATTGACCAATCTTCTCTGTAATACCACCTTCTTTTATCGTTCTATCACTCTTTCATCCTGCAGACGACACATATCATGCGACCCTTATCCATGACGTTACATATTATAAAGAAGCTAGAGCGAAGCTATTTTGGAAACAGATTGAAGCTTCATCCAAACACAATTAATGGAAAAGCAGCTGATGGTGAAAAATCCATCTTATACAATCCCTCTCACTGTCCTCCACTAAACGTAGCCCTGTACAGCACTAACAAATATGCAAAGTGCTGCACCATCAACACCTTGACTATACGGATATTCCAGTATTTTGTTGTTTATGTAATTTGTTCGTTAAAAACTCATAGTTTTGCTGATTTATTTCCACTATTTTCAGTACAAACGGTAGCCATTGCTACGGATGAAGAGAGAAAATAAGAGATTTCGGGTTCATAGATTTCAAAGTTGGACAGATTTGCTGCCCTGTTTACTGAATGCATTTAACAAATACGTCACTAATTTTCAAGTTTTTTGACAGCTCCTGACGAAGGACGCTCCCTGAGTGCACATGCCGATAATACACAAGGAATTCTTTTGACGATATATCAAGTGACCGTAGTTGCTGTGGTCCTCAGTCCTGAGACTGGTTTGATGCAGCTCTCCATGCTACTCTATCCTGTGCAAGCCTCTTCATCTCCCAGTACCTACTGCAACCTACATCCTTCTGAATCTGTTTAGTGTATTTGCTTTTATAATCCTCTCATACGCACTTTCCACACAATTCTATTCACGCGTTTCTCCTGTCTTTCAGTAGCTACCAGTTTCCACAGCTACCACTTCCAAAACAACCAGGAAATTATTTTCAGTTCTAACTCGGGGGTTAATAAGACGCGCAAGTGCAGGCTCACCCGTAGCTGGAACCAGCAATTATCGGTTTCTTTCTCTTCTGTTTCCCACTATCCACTATATCTTTCCTGTCTTCCTACGCGCGTCCTGCATTGTTATCGTTTTGCAGATTACCTGTATTAGTAACAAAGTAGTACACTACCTTAGAAATAAAAGCGTTAAGCTGAAAAAACAGTATTTTTATCTGCATCGTAATCTGAACATTGCTTTCAAACAACGGGGTTATTAGCAACCGCCTTCGAAAACCGCAAACACGCGATTCAGACCAGCCACAGACTACCATCTACGAACTTCTTTTGGACGTCTATTGCCTTCTGAGTTATGAAATTTGGTGGCGCTAAAAATCATATTTTTTCTGTGAACATCTAATGGATCCAACCTGTTCTCCAAAACGTTGATAAACATATGAAAGGAAAAAAGTGAATGAATGTTTTAATTGCCTTCCTCTCTTAATATGTTGTGCATGCATTAAACACCTGTACCAAATGGGGAAATTAATGTGGCAAAAACCAATAATGAATCCGCGACTCAATTCATGTTTTGCGTTTCAGTTTAACCCTATAATTTTGTAGTTCTTGGAGAAGAAAAGGGGTCTCTGTAAATTGACTGTATTAGTCTATGAATTTCATAAGGCAAAATTGGTTAAAGCGCTTTCTGTAACTGTTGTCACCTTTTTATCTGATACTTTTTCAATGAAAATAAATAAGCAACATATGGACAAAAACGTTCTATCCTTACGTTGACGAAGATACGATATACTCGTCGGCGTATTCTGCGTAGCGATCTCTCATTCACAGCGTCAGAGATTCTTCTGCTTAAAACTTGATAATTCATAAACTAGCTGGAGACTATTTCAATACAATTATAGCTTTCCGATGTTGACTAGGTACATGTCACCAGATTCCTGCAAGTAATGTCTACATTATTTTCATTTCATCGAAAGTTTTAATGTAATATTTACCATTTACAGTCTGCAATTTCGAATCCCTAAACCCAATTCACATATGTCCACTACATTCATGAAAATACGAAACTATGAACTTATAAACTTCAAGTGTTCACGAAACAAACTTTATGCAATGAAACGCCAAAGAAAATGGTATAGGCATGCATATTCAGATACAGAGATATATAAACAGGCGGAATAGGGTGCTGCGGTCGGCAGCTTCCATATAAGACAACAGGTGTCTGTCACAGTTGTTCGATCGGCTGCAGCTGCTACAGTGGCAGGTTATCAAGATTTATACTTAGTGCTATAGTCGGCGCACGAGCGATGGGACACAGCATCAATGAGCTAGCGATGAAGCGGGGATTTTCCCGTACGACCATTTCACGAGTGTATCGTGAATATCGGGAATCTGGTAAAACATCAAATCTCCATCGCTGTGGTCGGAAAAAGATCCTGCAAGAACGGGACCAACAACTGAAGAGAATCGCTCAACGTGATATAAGTGGAACCCTGCCGTAAATTGCTGCAGATTTCAATGCTGGGCCACAACGAGTGTCGGAATGCGAACCATTCAACGAAACATAATCGATATGGGGTTTCGGAGACGAAGGCCGAGTCGTGATGACTGCGTGTCTTACGGCTCGCCTGGGCCCACCAACGTCGACATTTGACTGTTGATGATTGGAAACTTGTTTCCTGGCATGACGACCCTCGTTTCAAATTGTATCGAACGGATGGACGTGTACGGTTAAGGAGACAACCTCATGAATCCATAGGCCCTGCATGTCAGTGGTGAACTACCGAAGCTGTTGGAGGCTTGTAATGGTGTAGGACGTGTGCAGTTGGAGTGATACGGCACCCCTAATACGTCTAGATACGACTCTGACAGCTGACGTGTACGTAAGCATCCTGTCTGAGCATCTGCATGTATTCTCGTCCGTTGTGCATTCCGACGGACTTGGGCAATTCCAACAGGACAATGCGACACCCCGCACGTGCATAATTGCTACATAGTGGCTCCAGGAACACTCTTATGAGTGTAAACACCTCCGCTGGTCATCAAACTTCCAACAGCCCTGCAGGATTCATGCTGTCATTCCCTTCTAGCTCTACTTCAGACATTGAGTCCATGCCACGTTGTGTTGCAGCACTTGTGCTTGCTCGCTGGGGCCCTACGCGATATTAGGCAGGTTTACCAATTTCTTTGGCTCTTCAGTGTAGTTTGAACTGATTCTGGACATCTTTTTCAGATTAACTACATCGTTTTACTTCTCTTCACATATGCTTTTCTTTTGTTTCCAATTATAGCTACTGTTCGTAAATTAACAAAAATTAAAGATGGTTTTTACATTTAACTCTACCAAATCGCAAAGTTGAGTCTATTCCAAGACGTGGCACCGTGCTGAGTGTTGCACTAACTACTCACGCTCGCAGGCAAAAGTAAAAGCGTTTCGCTAAACGTAGCCATCACACTCTTTATTTGGCGTTCACAATTACTTGGCTCCCTGCCCTCACACAAGAGCTCTTTTAAGTTCGTCCCAGTCAGTGTGATAAACCACGGTCCCTACCGTGATTTATGATGATTTCCTCCTTTCTTTGTAAGCGTTAAACATTTGCTAACCATCATTGTCTACAGTTTTATCATGTACATGATTACTGATAGGCGTACATAGTGCACAAATAAAATTTAAAAACAAAGTACTTTCAGCACCAACTTACGGAAGAGATATACTGTATTATGCCAAAGTATTATTACCTTAAACTGAAAAGCAAGATGCCTCCATTCAGGAGGAGGTGTATTCCGACTTCCTGCGCCAAACTCGGTCAGCCAAGGCTGCCATTCATAGAAAAATCACTGTAGTAGATGGGCCATTAACGCTAGCAGTAGGGAGATGCGGGTGCTGGCGCAATTTTAATATCAAATCGATATGCAAATTAATTAAATTGATCAATTACTTACCCCCAAAGGTCCACCAACACCCCCCAACCCTTTAGGATGTCATGTGTTTACCTCAGCTAGCATCCGTCCTCCACCTAACCTGTTAGTGGGAAATTCGAATTTTGGCAGGAATTTCGAATTTTGGCCGGAATTTCTTTGGCCCTGGGATGTGCTGATGTCCCATCCATCCCACACCCAGGAGTTGGTGGGAAATTAATAATTTCGATGCCTTTTATGGGGTTCAGACCCTGGTACTTCTGGACAGAAAGCCCAGTGTACCCCACACACCCACCCCCCCTCTTTCCCCAACACATAGAAACTGCCCTTAAGCAGGAAAGGAAGGTTACGTTAGTGTACTTTATTTATTTTAGTTGGGAAACTGAAGTAAAGGACTGTCCTAATTACGCAATTAATCATAATGATCGGACCTCATTACACAACTGTACGTGTAACACTACACAAGGTGTGCCTAAAGTCGCAATACGGCTCAGAAATTGATGATGTCATACAACTGATGTTTTGCTGCTGGGAAAAAAATTCACAAAACCCCTCGAAACATGTGGCAGACACACTCAAACTCTACCCTTCACCTGGAAGCTGGCTGGCAAAAGGCTGGAGTGGGAGGAAATATGTTCAACTGACAAGAATCTAGTGTTGGACAGAAAGGAGTTCAATAAGTGTATTACCTGTAAGCATGCAGCCGAGGACTGTATCTGTTGCTGTGGTGGTAAGTTCCTAAGGGCCCAAACTGCTGAGGTCATTGGTCCCTACGTTTACATGCTATTTAATCTAACATAAACTAATTTACACTGAGGACAACACGCACACCCATACCCATGGGAGAATTCGAACCTCCGACGGGGAGAACCGCGTGAACCGTGGCAAGACACCTCAGCTTGTGCAGCTTCCCCATGTGGCTCTATCGCTGTTTGACATCAGAGTTCACTACAGATGCCTACTCCACAATCACCATGCAGCCCATGTAATCAAGGCCAATACATGCTACCACATCGGATGAAAAAAGCGTCACTGATCTAATTACACATCGAAATTGTCTTTAAAAAAACAGCACTCTTAATCAAGACGTCATAATACAAAACATATCGTCGTCCCAAAAGACTGCAGACGGGATGGCAGTTGCAACTGTGTCCTCTTCTATGAGCCCTCATGAACTAACTAACTTGGAGGCAGTCTTAGCACCTCACCCATCGCCGTACCATCCCTCATCCCTCCCTCTCCTAGGCGTAGGTAGCGATAGAATCCTATTCTGTCTTGTTGCTGATGCTCTTGTGGCATTGTCTCCAGTCTCAGGAAATCAATCACAGATAGACAAAAGACAAGAACATTTCGTGCAATCTGTTAAACTTTTTTCTCGGGAAGACTGGACCGCCCCCCCCCCCTTCTGGAACAACATCTAAATTCTGGAGAACTCTCCAGAACGCTTTTTTGAATGTCCGCTACTTGGAAAACAGGCAGCTCACCACATAAAGCGACGATAGTTCCCAGAGCCGCTTCCAATCAATCTGGTTGTGGAGTCTTCAGTAAACGTATCTCCAGTCAGCATGTGGCTTGTCATTCAGCGTTACTGATGCCGACAAAACCTACACGTACAATAGACCACGATCCCAGCATACCTCAGAACAAATGTCTGATAAATGACAGCTGTCTTGACTACGGGTTGTTTGTCTGGAAGGGCAGCTGTGACCCCCTACGGAACACACCCACATGCCTCTAGTAGATCCGCCAGCAGGGGGGGTGGGGGGGAACAATTCACTAAAACAGTTGTATATAACGTCAATGCATCTCAAAAAAAAAGGAAAACACAATCACGATGATAATAAATGTCCTCTTTCCACGAAAATAGGTGCAGTCCATTTTCTTATAGCTTTATGAGAAAAATCGGTATAACTTTTACGTTCGACTGCAGATCCTATATGCATCTCATTATTTTGTGACATCCAATGAAGTCACTGTTGCTGATTACAGATGACCCAAATTCAGAGGTTGGGCAAAACATCCCCTGTACTCAGGTGCTAAACCGACATTAACACGTTTCAATCCACTGGATCTCACAGAAAGCTGAACATCGCCTGGTGTAAGCTATGCAACTCCCACAAAACACAGGTCGGTAGTAATAAAATACAGAGGCGATGTTTCTCATTGAAAAAATGTGGAAGACATAGCAACATATAGAAACAGGAAAAGTTTGCAGCATTGTAGAGCGTTTACAACAGCTATCTGAAGGTGATGACCTATACAGTTGATCTCATTTTCCACAGCAATGGGATAACGGATGTCTCGGTGTTCCGTTTCGACGAGCATTGTTTCCTCATTTTGCAGTCATGTACATCATTACTGTTCTGGTGTTGACCATCTCCGGAAGTTGCTGTTCACAACATAAGCAAGGTAGTAGAAATAAAAAGCGAATCTGTTACATTATTGGTGAAAAAAAAATGAAGAGCATTGCAGCAATGGAAATAGGACGAGTCTGCAGCACTGAGGAAAGCTTCCAAACAAGTGTCTAAAGGTGATGACCTTTACATTTAACCCCATGCTCCGCAGTGACAAGCAGTGGATGTCCAGTGTTCCACAAAGGCTCTCTGCATCTCAACCAAGTGGAGTCAGTCAATCACTATATGGTAATGAACAGCGTACCAGTGGACAGATGGGATGGGAAAGACGGCATTGATATGGGACAATGTACTGTAATATGCACTGCAGTTTGATAGCACAATCAATTTTAGGAATTGCACCAGTTACTCATTAATTCCATCGTCAGAAAATGACACAGCAGATTGCTTCCCAGTTTCTGTAATATAGCTAAACCACCCCTCCACTACTTTGCAGGTATAATATACTATCAGGTTACCTTCCATTCGGAATGTGGGTGCACTCAGCGACTGTTGTGCGACTTATAAATTATAGAGTGCAGCAATCAGCCGTCCTTTTTAGATTTTATTACGCAAATCCAGAGTTCGGTTAGTAGCTAGCCATTCTCAATGGACTATAGGAAACTATAGTATTCAAGGAACTGTGATTGCCTCCCGAACAACAGGGATTTACATGCATTGACAGTAGAAAATAGTGCATTGAGGACAGCTAGCTGACAGCCGGTATCTGGATTTGCGTAATAAATTCTAAAAAGGACAACTGATTGCTGCACTCTATAATTTATATATAATATACTAGATTGAGAATACAGATAGATGTCTGTGCTGTATGTCCAGTCGGCCATATACACTAAAGTATACCCGGCAGCTTTACGATTATGACTGGCCATCTTTACCTGTGTAGATGGGCGTCAAAGAGTTTCCTCGCATTCGTAGAATAAAGACAGAGATTGACAGACCGCTCCCACATTGTCCTTGACCAGTCCTCCCTGAAACACAGTCGCCAATCTAATATGCAACTGACCAGAAATATGAGGGCTCACCACTCACTACATTCCAAGTCTCATGAAGGAACTGAGTGAGTGTGTCCGTAACTGCTATTCAGCGGAGATTGTTCTGCATAAATCTTACCAACAGCACCCATAAAAATGTACAAGATCTCTACTGATGCATGCATGTCGAGGAGGGTAGCACCTCTTATCGATGTATAGTAGTCACGAGAGGGTTGAAGTGATATGACAGATGGTTAAGAAGAAACTTGTGGTTTATATATGATAGAGCTCCAAACAGAAGGAGTTTGAAACATTTCACATAAACCAACTATACTATCAGTGATGAAGTATTATTCCACTGTCTGGAGTAAGTACCAGGAAGTTACCGGCATATGGGAAATGACCGTAGAGCGTAAACACACACTTGCTTATTATTAGTAGTAGTATTGGTTGGATGGATGTGGCTATGCCTCACTAAGAAATAGAGCGAGGAAAAACCGACGTGAATATTTTCGGTAGCTGATACATTGACGGACCACCCACGTCCTGCTGCACGAAAATGAGCATAAATAAGTAGCAACTTCTTATGAGGGAGTAAGCACCACTGTCAGTAGCGAAAGGAGATGTAACACCCTTATTTCTGTTTACAGTAGCATCATCATGGCTCTGGTAGCACTCCTCCTACACAAAGAAGTCCTGGTGTAATGTTAGGTAGTTTCCCTCATGTTTAGGATAATGCAGCAATTTCTTCCTAACACCATGTCTCTTGAGTATACCGCCGTCACACTATTAAATATACACTCCTGGAAATTGAAATAAGAACACCGTGAATTCATTGTCCCAGGAAGGGGAAACTTTATTGACACATTCCTGGGGTCAGATACATCACATGATCACACTGACAGAACCACAGGCACATAGACACAGGCAACAGAGCATGCACAATGTCGGCACTAGTACAGTGTATATCCACCTTTCGCAGCAATGCAGGCTGCTATTCTCCCATGGAGACGATCGTAGAGATGCTGGATGTAGTCCTGTGGAACGGCTTGCCATGCCATTTCCACCTGGCGCCTCAGTTGGACCAGCGTTCGTGCTGGACGTGCAGACCGCGTGAGACGACGCTTCATCCAGTCCCAAACATGCTCAATGGGGGACAGATCCGGAGATCTTGCTGGCCAGGGTAGTTGACTTACACCTTCTAGAGCACGTTGGGTGGCACGGGATACATGCGGACGTGCATTGTCCTATTGGAACAGCAAGTTCCCTTGCCGGTCTAGGAATGGTAGAACGATGGGTTCGATGACGGTTTGGATGTACCGTGCACTATTCAGTGTCCCCTCGACGATCACCAGTGGTGTACGGTCAGTGTAGGAGATCGCTCCCCACACCATGATGCCGGGTGTTGGCCCTGTGTGCCTCGGTCGTATGCAGTCCTGATTGTGGCGCTCACCTGCACGGCGCCAAACACGCATACGACCATCATTGGCACCAAGGCAGAAGCGACTCTCATCGCTGAAGACGACACGTCTCCATTCGTCCCTCCATTCACGCCTGTCGCGACACCACTGGAGGCGGGCTGCACGATGTTGGGGCGTGAGCGGAAGACGGCCTAACGGTGTGCGGGACCGTAGCCCAGCTTCATGGAGACGGTTGCGAATGGTCCTCGCCGATACCCCAGGAGCAACAGTGTCCCTAATTTGCTGGGAAGTGGCGGTGCGGTCCCCTGCGGCACTGCGTAGGATCCTACGGTCTTGGCGTGCATCCGTGCGTCGCTGCGGTCCGGTCCCAGGTCGACGGGCACGTGCACCTTCCGCCGACCACTGGCGACAACATCGATGTACTGTGGAGACCTCACGCCCCACGTGTTGAGCAATTCGGCGGTACGTCCACCCGGCCTCCCGCATGCCCACTATACGCCCTCGCTCAAAGTCCGTCAACTGCACATACGGTTCACGTCCACGCTGTCGCGGCATGCTACCAGTGTTAAAGACTGCGATGGAGCTCCGTATGCCACGGCAAACTGGCTGACACTGACGGCGGCGGTGCACAAATGCTGCGCAGCTAGCGCCATTCGACGGCCAACACCGCGGTTCCTGGTGTGTCCGCTGTGCCGTGCGTGTGATCATTGCTTGTACAGCCCTCTCGCAGTGTCCGGAGCAAGTATGGTGGGTCTGACACACCGGTGTTAATGTGTTCATTTTTCCATTTCCAGGTGTGTATATGTGGCATCGGTCCTCTCTACTACAGAACACTGTATGGAAAGGCCCAAGTCTGATAAATGCATTGTTTCTTCTCCTCAATACTTAAGGAATAACATTACTTGTGAGAACTTGTCGTAATCCGGTACTATCTATATCTGACTACATGTGTGAGATCATAGTTACATATTGGGATACATATGTTTTACCTACTTTAATAAAGCACCTCTGTAATACTTACCTCATCTCTGTTGATGTATGTGTCACGAAAATCCACGTTCCTTACAGGGAAAGGAGGAAGGTTGACTTTATACTGGTATATTTGTGTGTCCTATACACCAGCCTACTAAAAAAATCCTAGGAATTCATTTCTTCCCGGTGATCAATATGCATGCATTGTGGATAGGAAGATCGAGAAAAGTATAGTAACACTTGCCTCATACCTAAATGAGGCTCAACAAGTGGTACAGATTGGAAACTCGTAGTCTGGGAACAAATCCGTGTACTGCTATGACACATCAGAGAGCTTGTCTGCAGCCTCTTGTAGCGATGTGCTTGATGAAAACTCATAGTCTGGCACAGTTCTACACATTCATTGGACTTACACTCTACTGTGTATGGATCTGCAACCGGGAATTGACATGTGAACGGAGTTTATTTCTGCTGTTGCTCTGATATCTATTCAAAAAATGTGTGTGAAATCTTATGGGACTTAACTGCTAAGGTCATCAGTTCCTAAGCTTACATACTACTTAACCTCATTATCCTAACGACTGACACACACACATACACACACACACACACACACACACACACACACACACACACACACACACTCACACACATGCCCGAGGGAGGACTCGATCCTCCGCCGGGACCATCCGCACAATTCATGACTGCAGCGCCTTAAACCGCTCGGCTAATCCCGCGCGGCTGATATCTATTGTTTTGCCATAAGTATATGCTCCTATTATTTACCATATGAGCTTCGTTGCTTTCGTTTATGCCTTCCAGCTGTAATACGTCCCCATAACCCTGTCAGAACATCTACAAAGTGTAGATTTCGGTTTTTTATCCTAATAAAAAAATATTCGTTAGTTGACAGTGTGTGGACTCCAGTTAGCATCCTGGAACATGAGAGTTTCTTTTCTCCATACCTACAGACTGATCATCCCTAGCAACATAATTTATAGACAAACAGTTAGAACTTATGCATTCCCACTGCAACTATCTGCTGTTGACAGCCCTACACACATACATATACAGACTATGCATACATATTACCAATCGCTATAGACCCGAAAATAGCGGAAAACTAATCACAAAACGATTCTGTAGGGGATATAAGCACATTTAAAATCATCCTGCTAAAGAGCGTGACATCTTCGCTGCAAGTTATATTACAGACACTTTGTAACAATATTGTCTATGTTCTCCAGTAATAACAACAAACCAAGGCATCATCCTGCGTCTGTCACACCTTCTTTTATCTTCTTAAAGGTCCATGATAACTTCACATGATCGCCCCAGCTCCGTTATTTTATGTACCAAATGTCCACTGAATGGAGGGGGACAGTCCTTCATAAGTATTATTCTTATGCATAAGACAGAACAGCATATTAGGCAGACAGTAAAGTATGGCACTGTAATGAATGCACCCAGTCACTCACAACCATATATTCTGCAGAAGCAGTGTATTTGCTCTATTTTCTGTATGCGTATGTTCATGCGTGTGATGCAGATGGTTCCAGTAAACTCAACACTGTATTTCCGCTAGTGGATCCACCACGCACTATATCCAGAATGATGTCTAGAGAATGGTCCACAATGGGTACGTCTGGAATAGTGATTGAAGGAGGATACCCTAGTGAGAGGACTGGGAGAGGTTTATGACCTAATTATAACTGACCTTTACTTCAGTTTCCCACCCAAAATAAATAAAATATACTGACCTAACCTCCCTCTCCTGCATCTGGACAGTTTCCATATGTTGGGAGGTGCACTTGGCTTTTCTTCCAGCAGGATCAGGGTTCGAATCCCAGAAAGAGCAACGCCATTTTTAATTTCACACTGATTCCCTGGGTCAAAGAAATTCCTGCCAAAATGATATTTTCATAGTGCAGCGGAGTGTGCGCTGATTTGAAACTGCCGGGCAGATTAAAACTGTGTGCCGGACCAAGACTCGAATTCGGGATCTTTGCCTTTTGCAAGCAAATGCTGTACCAACTGAGCCACCCAATCACGACTCCCGACTCGTCCTCACAACTTCAATTTTGCCAGTACCTCGTCTCACACCTTCCAAACTTCGAATAAGATCTTCTGTGAACCTCCTATGAAGTTTGGAAGGTAGGAAACGAGGTACTGGCAGAACTGAAGCTGTGAGTACAGGTCGCGAGTCGTGCTTGGTTAGTTCAGTTGGTAGAGCATTTGCCCGCAAAAGGCAAAGGTCCCGAATTGGAGTGCCTGTCCACCTCCGTAGCGCAGCGGTAGCGTTACCGCCTACCACGCAGTGGACCCGTGTTTCGATTCCCGGCAGGGTACTGGGTGTTGTGAGTCTTTCATCATCATTTTCATCATCATTGACTCACAAGTGGCGTCGTCTAAAAAGGACTTGCAATACCGCGGCCGAACTCCCCTGAATGGGGCCTCCCGGCCAACAATGCCACACGATCATTACATTTTAGCCGGCACGGTAGCTCAGCGTGTTCGGTCAGAGGGTTAGCTGCCCTCTGTAATAAAAAACTGAGTCAACGGCTCAACACTGAACTTGAACGGGTGTCATGGGACATCCACACCGACCAAATGCAACGAACAAAATCGAACAAAACGAGAATAAAAAAAGTCTCGGTGCGGCACGCAATTTTAATCTGTCAGGAAGTTTCATATTCCTGCAAAAATTCGAAATTTTCGCCAATAGGGTAGGGAGTGGGAGAGGAATGGAGAGGGGGAAGGGGTAGGGACCAACATGCCAGCTGAGGGAAACACATGACGTCACCTGGTGGGGGGGGGGGGTTGGGAGTGGTCATTAGAGGGGGGAAGGGGAGTTAATTGTTCAGTTTAATTTGCTTATCAATTTAATATCAAAATTATCCCAGCACCCCTACTACTGACGCCGCCTTCTGTGCCCAAGTGATAATTTTTATGTATATATGTGCAAAAGAACAGACACCATTTTCATCCAGCAGCCATTATGAATCAACACATAAATGAGTAACAGATATTGGCTCTAATCCCAGGTCTCCAGCTTACAAGGCAGATGCACTCACCACTGAGCTATCTGGACACAGTAGTCACTGCACCTGCACAGCAGTCATTGCTGCTGTATATATTACCCTGGTATGTCTCCCGTCGGACACAAATTCTCAACTTACCCACTCACGAGTACTGTGTGCGAGTTGGGTCATATTTTAAATTGTCACTTAACTAGTGACGGCTGAACTGCAGCGAAATAAACAAGAGCAGGCGTAGTTGTGTCGCCACTCATTGTAACAAATTGGCCCATGAAACACGGTGTCTTTTCGACAGCCACATGTCTACAAGTAATATAGTTTATAAACCGTCTTTTACAACTTCAATAGAAATTTAATTTAGACCATACGCATTTCGCTTTTCTAATGTGTGTTCACACTAACAACATTTTTTCCCTATAAAAGCAGTTTGCCAAGATCGCAAACAGTTCTGATGTTATAATAACTACTATTAAACAGAATCAATTTGCTATTATTACCTATTTCATTCTTAACGTTTTTCTAGACTCAGGTGATAGATTTTTAGAATAGTGCACTTCACCAGCACTTAGTGTATTATTGTTTTCACTTTGTGTTAGTCCACTCAACATCTTTTGTTACAGTGCTGCAGGATGAATCGTCTTTTGTTGTGTTTGGATATTTGGATGCATGTGTGTGTCTGTTCGCTCATCTGCGCTCACGTCAGCATATTTAGATATCACTTTCTTGTTTCACAAGGGATAGCGGGTGAGTGGTATGTACCAGCTTCTGTATACACAAATTATTATATTGCTAAGTCACTGTGGTGGGTCATAATGAGTGATTGTGTTGTGTAGTTTATATGATACTGTTTTTATGGTTGTTAGGGATGAGATGGGACACTTATTTATCTACTATACGCTCTATTACTACAAATAACATTTGGTTCCTAATGTCTGTTTGTTCACTTATTATGAATTGCCTTTTGCATTTGGAAGTTTGCTCGTAGTGTTAGAAGGTGTTTTTTATTTCTTTCATGTCTGTTTCTGTTGTTGTAGGATTGTGAGTTCCTTACCAGAGCTGTTCTGTAAAAGTTGAATGCCTGGTGCCAAATCTCCGTATTCCTTGATGCTCTTTACATCTTATTTAAAATGTTCTACTGGTCTGTCCTAAGCAATAAAGAATTATTTAATGAGGAGGGTGACGCTGACATGTATAAAAAATGTGACATCTTCTTTGTTACAGCAGTAGAACGTATGAAATTAGATATAACGAACATAACTGAGCGTGGGAGCGTTGCACCAGCCATTCAGCACTTTGCTGAACACCTCCCACAAGAAAACCACTACCCAACCATAATTAAAGCTGACGTCAAAATAATCAGATACATATAACAGACACTAGTCGAAAAAATATAAACACACACACACACACACACACACACACAGAGAGAGAGAGAGAGAGAGAGAGAGAGAGAGAGAGACGTAGCAGATGGATCTACAACCATCAAAACAAAGCAAAGGGCGATCGCATCCCACAACAACATATCAAAGTACATGGGGTATAAGTGGAGCTACACAACAGGAAAACGATAGTATATTCAGAGTCAGTGAAGTATAGTGCACTAAAATTGATCAATAATGTGTAGTGGGACGTTAGGAAAGGAGTGAGTAATATCAATAACTTACTTCCGTTATTATAACACGAGAACTGTTCATGACGGCAAAGGGACTTTTTTAAGACGCTATATTTAACCAACATTATTCATATACTTAGAATGTTATGTTTCGTCGTTTTCGCAAACTACTGATAATGTTCCAAATTTGTCTACAGTAGTAAAATACGAATAAAATGAGTACCTCAGGAAACAATTTGCAATTTTATGGAGGAATAAAGTACAAATTAAGACCATTACTAATGCCATAAAGCTAAACTATTATTATTGGTTTCTCCGCCTGCAGATTACTGCATTTAATTAAAGAGAATTTTACACCAGATGCGTTTCACTTTTATTTACAAATCATATTCTATGGTCATTCTGTAAATATGGATACTTATGTTTATAAATATTGCTTCTCATAGATTAAAACAGTATTTCTTTACAATGTTCGTGTGCAATTTATTTGATGTGAACCTGCCTCTTGTTCACATATTTGGCAAACCACTGCTTTTTCCTTCGTTCTTTACGCAGGTTAAGGTCGAGAGAAACTTCATTGTACGTATACAGAGTACGGCCAAAGTTTCAGGAAACATTCCTCACACACAAATAAAGAAAGATGTTATGTGGACATGTGTCCGGAAACGCTTAATTTCCATGTTAGAGCTCATTTTAGTTTCGTCCACCTACGCTCAATGGAGCACGTTATCATGATTTCATACGGGATACTCTACCTGTGCTGCTAGAACATGTGCCTTTACAAGTACGACACAACATGTGGTTCATGCGCGATGGAGCTCCCGCACATTTCAGTCGAAGTGCTCGTACGCTTCTCAGCAACAGATTCGGTGACCGATGGATTGGTAGAGGCGGACCAATTCCATGGCCTCCACGCTCTTATGACCTCAACCCTCTCGACTTTCATTTATGAGGGCATTTGAAAGCTCTTGTCTACGCAACCCCGGTACCAAATGTAGAGACTCTTCGTGCTCGTATTGTGGACGGTTGTGATACAATACGCCATTCTCCAGGGCTGCATCAGCGCATCAGGGATTCCATGCGACGGAGGGTGGATGCATGTATCCTCGCTAACGGAGGACATTTTGAACATTTCGTGTAATAAAGTGTTTGAAGTCACGCTGATACGTTCTGTTGCTGTGTGTTTCCATTCCATGATTAATGTGATTTGAAGAGAAGTAATAAAATGAGCTCTAACATGGAAAGTAAGCGTTTCCGGACACATGCCCACATAACATATTTTCTTTCTTTGTGTGTGAGGAATGTTTCCTGAAAGTTTGGCCGTACCTTTTTGTAACATCCTGTATACTTGGCAGTTTTCTTCCGTTTTTGAAAGCCCTTCCTGTTAAGCTGGCGTTATTTGCACTCCGCCTCATTTTGGAAATAGAACTGCAGTTAAATATGCTCTCACTCAGAACAGAACTACAGAGTTAATATTTGGAAAATGTAAACTTTCACGGTCGGAATTGTCACAATAAATAAAATATTCCGGGCTATTATGCTGTGGTCGAAGAGATTTCCCTTCGACCACGGCATGATAGCCTGGAATATTTTATTAGTTGTGAATGTTCACATTTGTTCATTTGTTTTCTTGTAGGATTTAAGCGCTGCCAAATGCGAATTTTAAAAATTAGATATAAGGTTTTCTTTGTGTGTGTATGTGTGTGTGTGTGTGTGTGTTTTAGTGAATCAGGGTGGGTGGAGATGAGTTAGCGTACATTAGTGAAGAATTTTTTATGTCTTCAGCATCTCTATATGCGGGGGCAGAGGAACATGAGAGTGGGTGATACCGTAAAGAAACTGTGAGGAGTTGATGGTAGTCAAAGGGGCCTGCGTGGGGGGTGGCAGTGAGTGGGGGACACATGTACACTTGTTGCCATACATATATGTATATAGGTCAGTTATTTTAAAGAGTGTGTGGTTTCCCATGTTAGTATGATCATTCATGAGTTATTTTCTTTCAGTTGTAGCTTTCTGAATGTGGTAGTTTTCTTGTTCATATATACATGTTTTCTATGGTTCCAGACACTGGGAATCCCATTGATAACCCTTCACTTTGTAAACAGAATTCCTTATTGAACTGGAAACAGTTCTGTTTTGGTACTAGCTCAAGCAGCTTGACTGTTTCTTTGACGCATTCGTGTGGAAGTCTGCCATGTGTCTCAATATTTTGATTTATACTGTTTATTGTTTCGATTATTTACATATTGGAATACATGTTCGCTACATCAAATGAGAGGGGTGTAGCTGTGTCTGGAAACTGTATGTTTTCGTGTTCTGAACCATTCGTGTGGTGTTTCTTATAGTTCTGTCCTCTTGTAATTTTCTAACATAATTTTCAGCAAAAACCTTGCAAGTGGTTATGTTGGAGCATTTCTGTAATTCACCATGGATCTTTGCTTAGCATCAGAGGGAAGGTGCTCTGGGGTAGGTCAGTAAGTTTTCTTCTTTTTTGTCTTCTAGTGTATGTTCAATGCCTTGCAGAGATTTCCTCAACTAAGTTTGGAACCTTTTAGTTGGCTCTGAATTTAGTTTGGTAGCTAAGGTAACTCAATGACCACTTAAAATAACATTAAATGTATACACATGACCACACCTCCACATTTGTCATACACTAAGTAACCACCCCTGTTGTGGTCCCATTTACACACACACACACACACACACACACACACAGACACAGACATAAAGACATACACACTTTCTCCTTCTGCTCTCTGCCACAATTTAATCCCTCTCTCTCTCTCTCTCTCTCTCTCTCTTTCTGTCTCTCTCTCCCTATCTACACTCTCTCTCCATCCCCCCCTCTCCTTTCCCCTCTCGCCATCTCTCCATCCCCCATTTCTCCATGCCACCTCTCTCCATCCCCCCTCTCTCCTTCCCTCCTCTCTCCGTCCCCACTCTCTCTATCCCCTCTCGCTCTCCATCCTCTCCGTCTCTCTCTGCCTCCTTTTCCCTCTACCTCTTTATCTGCCCCTCCCTCCTTCTGCCTCTCCCTCTGCCTCTCCATCCATCCCTCCCTACCTCCCTCCCACCTTTCTCCCTCACTCTAATGACACACACACGAGCTGTATACAAGTATAACTAAAAAATGGTCACAGGCTGGCAACGTACCAAACCACACGAAAGAAAACATACACTGTATCCGAACACTTAGAGCTGCAGATCTGTATCTAAAGTGACGGAAGTGAATGCAGCGTAAGAGAAAGCGCTTTCAAAAAAAGGCATAAAACTACCAAGTGACTGTGTGCAAGGAAGTTTCTCGCGACCTCGATCTCCGCTAACAACGAAAGAAAACACACGGGCTTGTAGAATATGTGAACAAGAGGCGAAAACACCGCAAGTACACTGCACGCCAATTTTGTAAAGAAATATTGTTTTTACTCTGTAACAACCAAAATTTACAAACATCCCAGTATGTAGCCATATTTCCGGAATGACCACGGAAGACGCTTTGTAATTAAGAGCGTAACGTGTCTAGTGTCAAATTCTCCTTAATTAATTGCATCTTGAGATAGAGAAATCAAACTGCTTTTAAAAGCCTCTGCTGGAAATGGCCATGCAGACAACCGTAAAGGCTATTTTGTCATAGCGTTTCACGTCGTGGTAGATTCCATGTTGAATATGAAAGGAACAGCGAATTATCGGAAGCCTTTGTTAAAACGCCAATGGAGGTAAAGAGAATGAATGGATGAATCCTGCCCTCAACAAAAATACCAACATCAGAAAGAGGAATAGCGTGCACCTTCCGGTGAGTGTTATAAGAACATCCTGGTGTTGTGTTTCTTTATTTTTTTTACTTTGATGTTTAAGGAATTGATATTGGACCATCCATCGAGTGTGCAGACACCAAAAATACTTTTGTTCTATGTTTTATTACTTGGTGAGAATAAGTTTCACAGTAAGGGGTTTTACAATATCTTCACAGCAACTGCTATCGATAAATACCAAATCGTTTATGTTCGCAAGCGATATATACGTTCAGAAGAGAAGTTAATTCGAAAGCAAAGTACCTTTCTTTAATACCTCTTCCGTACTAACCTTTTTCCAAAGAAACACTAAAAACTGTTGCGGAATGCACCAAGACCCAAATTCGGTGACAGTGGCGCTCTAGCTACAAGTAATGTGAGCTAAATCTGCAGTTCACCTCAGTATTTACAAGAATATGCTGTTCATCATAAACACAGCGCTCAATACTTGCAATATGGAACACTGCGACCATTTGCTGTATAAATGATGCTCTGCGCGTTTTGTCTGATGAGGATGCGAAATTCTTACAAACATATCCACAGGTGTTCAAATAACTAGCATTGCCTGGAAGCGTCAGCGAAGATTTTGTTCTTAACAAAAGTTTTTCCTCATTATGTAATCTGCCAGCCCTTGACGTTTCGTGCAAATATTCGGAACACCCTATACATATAAAGAAAATTGAACAACTAGTACGCCATTTCACTGGTTTTTGTTCGCTAACAATTGATAATTTACTCAGGACACACGTTCCATGAGTGTGAAATACGGCACCGAGTCATTATCGTCAATAACCCACGGTCTCCACAATAAATTTTTGTAGATCCATCATACCGATGTGGATACAAGACCGCAGCAGTTCAGTAATTCTTAGAAAAAGGATACCAGTAACCATAATTCTTCCAGAAAGAATTTGTTATTGAAGCATCCAGTTTCGATGATTCATTAGCGTCATCTTCAGGCCGTCATGCGGGAAACGAATGGAAACAGCCAAACATTGGCAAACATAGAACAAGTAGCATATATTGAAATGGATACCGTGGACTTCCGTTTATTCGATGTGTACACTCCAAATGCAAGATAGGGGTTGGCAGTTGGCAATTGGCTTCGTAAGTTTGAAGAGCACACGTGCAATAATTACAAGTCCACGATATCCACGTCAAGATACGATGGTTATTCTATGTGCGCCATTGTTTTCGCATAGTAGCCTGCAGATGACGCTTATGAACCGACGAAACTGATTGCTGAAATAATAAAAATATTGTGGTGTCACCGCCAGACACCACACTTGCTAGGTGGTAGTTTTAAATCGGCCGCGGTCCATTAGTACATGTCGGACCCGCGTGTCGCCACTGTCAGTAATTGTAGACCGAGCGCCACCACACGGCAGCTCTACAGAGACGTACTAGGACTCGCCCCAGTTGTACGACGACTTTGCTAGCGACTACACTGACGAAGCCTTTCTCTCATTTGCCGAGAGATAGTTAGAATAGCCTTCAGCTAAGTCCACGGCTACGACCTAGCAAGGCGCCATTAACCATTTCTAGAGAGAGTCTCACTTGTATCATCAAGAATGCTGTATACAAATGATGGATTAAAGTTAAGTATTCCAGCAGCTACGTACTTTTCTTTATAGCATTCATTACGTATCCTGTTTCAGACTTAACGCAAGCCGGCGTGAGTTGACGCGTGCCCTTTCGGCTTCCTCGCCTTGTCTATACTGTCTTGTCTAGACACAACAAATATTTTAAGAAGAATTACGACTATTTGTATCCTTTCTGTAAGAGTCCTATCATAACATCTGAAACTACGTCGGCAGCATTCACAAATGTGCTCATAGAACTGCTTCATCAGGTCAGTTGAGAAACTTTTGCACTCTAGGTACTAAGTCACGCAACCTGTTTAAGGCCATTGAGACAGCGGTTGAATGGATTAACCGATTATGCCTATGGAGCGTACGTCCCGCGACCGGTGAGGCCGCCTGCAACAGCAGCGGCCGTGTAAATCGCGGGCGAGGCCCCTGCACAGCGGCACAGTGGCTGGCTCACCCGCCGGTGACACGCGAGCGGAGGCGCGCGCCGTGTCGGGCCCAGATAGCGGCCCGCTCGGCCGTCCTGCACGCGTTTATCTTCGTAACAAACGGCGCGGCGCTCTGAAAGCCGCTACCGGTGCTGCACTGCACCCTGCAGAAAGCGCCTGCATTTCACGACACCCGTTCCCTTACCGCTCGTATTAATAACCGAGTATGACACGTACATAACTCACTGCGTACCAGAAAACTTCGCTTGCACTGTCTCCGACGGGAACAGACCAGAGACAGTTGCAACCGGCGTAATGCCACACGCAACTAATTCTCACACTGATCTATTTCCTATCTGTAGCAACAGTTCACTGCACAGATCTCAGGCGCGCAATGCACACGACAAATCTGACATCGGACACAAAGGTATGAGGCTGAATACGAAACGATGCAAAAGTGCTAACGATAACGTACGATCTGCAGTGTAACAGAGTAATTTGACGTCAACTTACTTCGTTGCCGTTCTCGAGATTATCAGTGGTAGGCA
This sequence comes from Schistocerca cancellata, assembly GCF_023864275.1. Taxonomy (NCBI): domain Eukaryota; kingdom Metazoa; phylum Arthropoda; class Insecta; order Orthoptera; family Acrididae; genus Schistocerca; species Schistocerca cancellata. The sequence goes on along the minus strand of NC_064626.1, from coordinate 616,851,827 downwards.
CAGTACATCGCGTGATTGAGTTAAAACACCGGTATTACGTTTCGACTTCTAGCCAAATGCACTACTTGAAAGCTGGTAAGGGAGAATAACACATCGTTAGAAGCAGAGTGTTAGTTCCGCTGGTGAGCAGTAGGAAACGTAGTTACCGTGTCCACTTTAAACAATTACACCTCCAAAATGGTTCAAATGGTTGTGAGCACTATGGGACTTAACATTTGAGGTCATCAGTCCTCTAGACTTAGAACTACTTAAGCCTAACTAACCTAAGTACACCACGCACACATCCATACCCGAGGCAGGATTCGAACCTGCGACCGTAGCAGCAGCGCGGTTCCGGACTGAAGCGTCTAGACCGCTCGGCCACAGCGGCCTGCAATTAGACCTTCATTCGCCCACATCGCTTCAGAGAAATCACACCTAAGCTACATCGGGATGATCATCTTGATCAAATTGAAAGCACCTGCCATCATTCTTCCGTGTTTGCGAATTAAATTTGTTTTTTTGGAACATGGTCAAGTGTAAAATATCACGGTTTTCTTTTTACATTTATCCAAACATCTATATGCCTACCTTACAAATCCTGCCAACTCGTTTACATGGCCCAAAAGCGCATCAGTGTGAGGAATATGTTTTTTTGAACATCTCAGACCCTTAAAAAGTCACAGAACACATTCCGCTTTTGCGTAACACTGAAGGAAACCACCACTCACATAGCAGTGAAATTTATCTCAAAGTCCTCAGAAAACGTATCCACTTAAAATTCACAATAGAGAAGAACTTCCCCATTCAAAAGCGATTAGTAAGCTTTGAGATAAACACTGCACTATGTGACAAATTACAATTTGTAACACACAACGAATTATTTTATAATGATTTTACAATGATCCTATACCCTCTTTTCTATTTGTAATTATATGGTCCCTTATTTTCTTTTATTATGCGTATCTGATCGCGTTTGTTGAGCAGGAGGACCTTGTCAGAACCTTGATCGTTTATTGTAACGTACAACTGCTAAAAACAATAATATTAACACTTTTAACACTTTTTTTAAAAAACTCATGTTAATGTTAACTGCGTTCGTATCTTCCTGGATAATAATTAGGCTACCACACTTCGTCCGGAGCGTTTAGTGGACAAAACTACCGGGCCGTTGTATTCAAAGACAAACTGTACACTTTGTTTCACTATTATCTGCAGTTATCGTTCTAACAGTTAACGTTTTCCTCTAAAACACAGTGACAGCATATACCACTAAGCCAGTAGCCAATACTAAATCACCTTTTCCTCATGAAAATCAATTATTATATTACAGTTGTTAATACCGGTCGCCACGTCTTGAAAGAACGATTTTTCAAAATAGTTTTCATTCAGTTTAGAACGTATAATAACTTCACAATTACATAAATGAAATTACAGCTCTTTATGTATCAAAGTGAAAGTAACAAGATCTCAGATGACTCATTTCCAAACATTACTTGCCAACTTTCCAAAGACAAAATCAGATTAGTAACTGTCATTAGACTGAGGTTACTTTAATCATGAGACGCTCAGTGACTGAATTTAAGTAAATGAAATTTAAGCAAGTAATGAAACAAAGCGACCCATGTATGTTGTGAGTCTGGGCTATTTTACTTTAATAAACCAAACAACAATAGCTTTCAATGTTGAAAATTTTCCACACAGAAAACAGTAATTTTGATATGGTATTTAATCAAACTAGTGGTACGCTGTTAAAATAAGATGGTGACACTGGTTAGCATTAACTGTCACTATATGGAATCAAAAGCACTTTTCACCCAGTTAAAGTTAAACTTAGTCTGCCACTGCTTTATATGAATAACGAAATAAATTGTCTCTACCGTACCTTCTCACAAACAAAGTAGTTGAGAATTTGGCACAAAAAGTACTTTTTAAGATCAAACATATCTGTGATTAACTGGATAGACCAAACGTGGGATAATGTATGCTTTCAATGTACATTCTTGAAGTAAAGTGGTGTAATTCTAGTAACACCATAATTTCCCCCTGGGAGGGTCTCGGATCCACGGCTACACTTTGAAAGAGAGGCCTTGTTAATGCACAAGTGCTGATTATCGCCTTCTTACGTAGTTTGTGCCAATGTTAACACAAATATTTAATGTCTTGCAGAGTGCACCATTACACGACCTCGCTATAACACTGCTGGCTGCACACTCTTCACAGTTCAGTTCGTCTGCAGTAAACTTCGTTCCATATAAAAGGCGTTCCCAAAACGTGAAATGACAAGGCTCGCCTGCCAATCCTATCTCGACGCTGCCCGGAGGTCTGCTAAGAGTGCATTTTCCTTCATAGGAAAGGCGCTCATGAAACTGGACGAAAAGGGAAGACGTTTGGCCATGGGGCGTAATGGCTTCCTCATTTCTTTTGCACAATTTCTTGCTTTCAGTAATAATTGCTACATCGTCAGGAAGAGCTCATATTTTACAAAATGGTTTGTTTTTTGTACTTAATTATAAAACAACAAAACAAATTGCGACATAGCGGTGTTGAAATGTGGCGTAAATGTTTGATCACTGTCTCTCGTCGTACTGCGCACTACAAAAGTTCCACTTACCTCAGTACGGCTTATGATCACCAGCCCGTCCCTCTGCATACGTAGATACTGTCCAGACGATGTTAAAAGCAGCGTTGAAGAAAAACACCTTCAATACTTACGTTTGCAAAGTCCGCGTAAACTCTGGCAGCAAGCTATCCTGTAATACCTTATAACAAATTTCGGGTGGAGAGCGATTACTTCATCTCTTTAGAAAAAAGGGCAAAATTCTGCATAGAGCTCTTTTATTTCCTTAGGTTCAAAATCAAACACTTGTCATCCGCCCGTATTTAATTAGCGAATAATATCACTGTCCTCAGTTCACAGTTCATACAACTCAGTACACACGCAAGGCAGCCAGAAATGTACTTAAGTCCGACCTGAATTATGACGCGATTTACAGTCATTACTCTGCTTCAATATATGAGTTTCACATTCGGTACTTTCCAGTGCATATCTAATAAAGAAACTGCTCGCCCACTATTCCATAAATGGATATGAAACATGCCACGCGGAATTCTACAAAAGCCGAAAGTTCACATGCGTTTATCTTTCAAACAGAAAACTTCACAAAGCTGATATTTTTCACAATCTGTCCGTAAATGCAACTGCTTTCAGGGCAATACATTCTGGACGCGAGAAACCAATAACTTCTTCATTGTACTCATAACGTAGACGGACACGTCCCACATAACCTGTACGTCCGATAGATAGCCAGCGACCCCTGTCTCCTTCCACAGCCTGTAACTACCTGGCAGTGCGCGGGAACTGCTTAACTCTGATTGGTTGTTCAAAATGACCAGCCAATCAAAACAACCCCTCGAGATCATTTTCGCGCTAAAACTGTATTACGCCAATCAACATTATTGATAGATGCATTTACGTCACTTCATCACGCAAATATTAATAAAATGTTTAACAAAACCAAACGAAAAGAAAACTACTCTTGAAATAACTTTAGAAAACTATTTCTCTGCAAATGGCTCTACTGGCTGCATTCTTACAACAGCAAGTACCCTTGGACATACGTCATCAGCACGGTGAGGAAATTACATTTTTCGTTGCAACTTGCTTGCTTAACACTTTCCCCCTACATAGTTACGTAATGTTTAAAATGAGACAATGTTGAATTTTTTCGTATGTCCCACATAACACTCTCGCTCGTTCTCATTTACTCACACAACAACACATTAAATAAATATTGATCTTTTCTGAATATTATATTACGAAAATGAAAAATAGTTAACGTTTTTAATTATGAAAATTCAATCAAATTGTTCTGCTATTTTGCGAACTTCAGTAATGATTCTAAATGATACAAAAGGCAAACTGTTATAAATCTTAATGGACTTTAATCATACAAGTGTCGGTTTGGGGTGTTTTAGATAATTTTCTCTAACAATGAAAGTATGCCAGCTAGGAATATGAGATTTTTACACCTTCTTTTTAATAACAAAGGGCATTATAGTGACTTAACTAAACTGAATAATATTTAATATAGTTTATTTAGATTCATAGGGGCTTGAATATTCTGTTGCTCGAATTGACACAGGTACCGCTTCCCACTGCTAGGCTAGCGACAGGTGCGGATGAGTCACGCTAAGATACAAGCGGTTGCTTCTGTCACCGCCAACGGCTCCAAAGCTACTAGCGATACTGGAAAGTAGTGCAATAAATGCTATTGCGTATTGACTCGCGAAGTTACCAAATGTTCACTTATAATCCTTTTTACTTTTACAATGAGTTGTGTACAACAGCATTAACCAATCAAGTCAGAGGTCGACCACACACTAAGTAAATGTAAATGTGTACTGTTCCATTATAATTTGCTTAAGCAAAACGTAGTATTCGAACAGCCTGTACCACAAAAGCTCACGCCAAACATTCAACGACAGCGCCATACTGGCGAAAAACACCACGATCAACAAGTGGGCAATGACAGTAGCGTAATGTCTCTTGATGAGAGCAGTGACAAAAGTTTTCCTAAACATCTGAGCTGTGTATCGGCTCGTATCGGTATGGGTCTTCCCCTTCGACCATACATACTAGTGGACTGGCCTTGCTGTGCAGAAGCTATAGGGCTGGTGTGGCTCCAACATAAACCACGGGACTGTTGGCAATTCCCTGCCTCGTGATGACTGGGTGTTGTGTGATGTCCTTAGGTTAGTTAGGTTTAAGTAGTTCTAAGTTCTAGGGCACTTATGACCATAGATGTTAAGTCCCATAGTGCTCAGAGCCATTTGAACCATTTTTTTTTTTTTGAGCTGTTGGCAAAACGTGGCGGGATTTCAAACCAGCGGTCTGCCATCCTCCACATTTCTCAATTGATTGCCAAACGCTTCCAACAAAAATTACTTTTTTATTTGCGAAAAATTATGCCAGAACTACATTTGACCTGGATTTGTTCACAGTACCATTTATAAAATCTAACAAATACATCGAACACCACTCTGGTGGGCAGTGGGACGAAATTACTATAAACTATCAATTAAAGTAAAGTAAAATGTCGTTAAAAGTCTTTTAAACAGTAATAGTGGGCTCGTGTCAAAACTTTAAACATTGGATTCGCAGCGTTTTGAGCTCTAGTCACATATAAAAGAAAATGGGATATGGGAATTATGTCAACTACAGGTGCCAAAATTGTCGACATTAGGAGCAGGTCCATTTTAGAGAATGAATTTTAGGTGCACTTCAAGGGTTCAGTTCCCATTATTTTTACTAAAGTTTAAACTATCAGTTAAAAAAAAAGATATTTTAGATGAAAGGTGAGACTTTTAAGTTTTTCCGTTTCAGGGCCTGTATCCAAAGCTGCCCTCGCTTTTTTTCATCCTTAGGGAATCTCTGAGTAGGAACGAGAAACAGTTATACTTACTTCTGCAACCGAATTATCACAAATACTTTCCAAAATGTAATATGAGTCCGACTTTACAGGCATCACTTTCAACACTTCAATTTACATGATACTCTATTTCAAGTGTAAAAAACATATAAAAGTTACTTCAGCAGATTTCAATGAACGCATCTGCACTGTCATAGAAACACTTACACATGAAATGTAATGCCATTTCTCGCTGAGTACAGCCATAAGCGCAACACGAAACAACCATGTTTTGCCAACATTCACGTGACTTCAGCCCACAGATGTTGGAGCCTCGAAAATGACGTCAGGGCCAGTCTATTATATTTATGGTCGAAGGTCTTCCCTCTGTCCTATTTTTGTCGTTTGTAACGTGGCAACAAGTATTACAGCGTTCCGCTAGGTGGCGCGCCTACGCCCCGCCCGCCACTGCTGGGAGCGCTGTGCGGCAGTCTCGCCCTCGGTGAGTTCCTCGTCGAGTCGCTTGGAGAGTTCGCGCTGCCGCGGACGGAGCAGTGTATAAGCCGCACGCCGAGCAGCCGTGGCGCACAATGCTGGTTACATCAGCCTTTGGTGAAGGGAATTTGAAATCGTGGCCTTTACATGTTGTAGTGTGACAGACTGGGACCAGCTGCACCTAATGAGCTTTCCGGTGGCGTCTTCATTCACTGCACCGCCAACGGAGCACCGAAGACAATTGATTTGGTGAGAAGATTCTTGAAACACATGCTTTCACTGGTCCTCTGTCCTACTGCGGAGCTACTTGTGTATTTAAGTGAGACAAACCTTGGCTAAATTTATTTTACTTGTCAGGCTTATTGGCTTCTTCAGAGTCATGACAGTGCGGTCTGGCTCTAGTTGTGTTTCTAATTTGTAAATCACTGCCATTGGTTTTAAAATATGTCTGACATATGTATATCCTCCCTAGGTTGTCTGTTAGTCGTTATGTTTTGCTATCGGCATCGATTACTGTCTGTCCTATGGCTTTTAAATATTAGTAATTCTCTTCCTCAGCAGGGCTGTCGCGTATTATATACGGCTGGCGCTGCTTCTCGCTCCCAGTCGCCATGTCCTGTCTTGGCGTTCCACTTCTTTCACATTCTATGCTTTCCATGGCCTTCTCTGAATTACCTAGCCAGTTGCATCCTGGGCAACCACTTATCTTCGCTCGGATGGTATCCATGGTAGTATCCTATTTGATATCCTACCTTCAAGCATCCTATTCACATGGCCAAACCCATCGGCTGTTTCTGTTGGATGTCTTCATAGATATCCTAACCAGTTTCATCTTTTGTCGGATTACGACCTTTTTTTATGCTATGCATTCTAGTACAGGTTAAGATTCGCCTTCGATAATCTTCTCTTTATTATTTTCATTGTGCTTCTTACAGCTCGTACTTTATTAATCCCACTAGTGAATTCATCATTTCTTGTGCCCTGTTTATTAAATAATACCCCAAGATATTTTCCTTTTCCACTGAAAACTAAACTCTTCCCGAACAGGCCATGAAGACCCGAAAGTACCGACCAGCTGTCGTGTCATCCTCAGAATACAGGCGTCACTGGATGCGGATACGGAGGCGCATGTGTTCAGCACACCGCTCTCCCGGCCGTATGTCAGTTTCCGATACCGGAACCGCTACTTCTCAATCAAGTAGCTCCTCAGTTTGCCTCACAAGGGCTGAGGGCAACCCGCTTGCCAACAGCGCTCGGCAGACCAGATGGTCATCCATCCAAGGGCTAGCCCAGTCCGACAGCGCTTAAAATCGGTGATCTGACGGAAACCGGTGTTACCACTGCAGCAAGGCTGTTGGCTTCCTTTTCCACACCTACAATTAATTCTATGTCTGCCTTAAAATTATTTGCTTTTCCTGCACCAACGCCCAAGTACTACCACTTCTTCATACCCACCTTCAGGTCAACCTTATTGTGTTGTTGTGTAAGCTTTCTTACCGCATAGGTCAGACCATCTTCATCTCCCGCTAGTACAATCTGGTCATTTGCAAAATACAGGCTAAATCTCTTGCTGTTCTCTAATGTCACTCCCATAACCTCACACTTTATATACCAAATCTGCAGGATTGTTCCTAGATGCAGCTTGAGGAGGATTGTTGGGAACCCGTATCACTGCCCCAAAACCTTACTCAACTGAAATTCTTCTGGCCAACTATTCTCAATCCTTACTCTCGCCGTGCTATTTTCATATAATTTCATAACAGATTTTACGAATCTTTCATCTACCTCTATCTCTTTCAACTTTTCACGCAAATGCTTTGGTAGGCACGTTATCGTACTCCTTTTCTAAATCAATCAATGCGACATACGTCTCCAGCCAGCATTTATATGTTTTCACGTACGGTTATCTATTACCAACCTTCCTGCTCGGAATCCTGTTCGATTCTTGCGGCTTGTCACATGTTTCTTTATCTACCACATCTCTAAGTACATTCAAGTACAGTTTTGCAACCAAAGGATTCACTACCAGTGCCATATAATTATTTGGGTCACTATGTGACTGTCTGTTATTCACCGGAGTTATGTAACATGTTTCTCATTCCAATAACTTAGGTGGTCGAAACTTTCCTTGCTTTAGCTATACTGAATCAAAAAAATGGCGCTGAGCACTATGGGACTTAACATCTGTGATCATCAGTCCCCTAGAACTTAGAACTACTTAAACCTAACTAACCTAAGGACATGACACACATCCATGCCCGAGGCAGGATTCGAACCTGCGACCGTAGCAGTCGCGTGGTTCCGGACTGAGCGCCTAGAACCGCTAGACCACCACGGCCGGCAATACTGAATCATATCCTGGTGCCTCTATCATCTTACAGTTCCTCATAGCATGCTGGATAACTTCTCCTACTGCCTCCTGATCTCACATCTATGGGAAAATCCAGGCCGATTTTCGTGGAATAAATCCGTAAAATACATTTTCCATAGACCAAGACTAATATTATTTTGGTGTAAATTGTCATTAATTCACCTGCATTGACTAGTTCTCCATGCCTAAGCACTTGAGCCCCGCCAATGATCCTCTCTACTTATTCACATATTTCTTCCCTCCCCTTTTTTTTCTTTTTATCAATTTTGTTTTTACTTCTTTATTTAGTGTACCACATCTGTTCTATTTTGATTATCATTCACATTCAGGAACGTCAAATAAGCTTATTTTTTTCCTTTCAGTCATCCGCTCCTATTTCTACATCCCATCAAACTGGTTTGACACTGTTGACATACTCCGCGAGGGCTTTCTTCGCTGCTTCATCTATGACCTTCTTTAAATGCTCATATTCCTTATTTACGTTCACTCCGAATCTACAGTTTTATTCACTTATTTATTTTTTGGAAGTCGCTTTAGGCTTACCTAGTACTATCTTTCCTTAAACCGTCCAAGATATACCTTATGATCTCAGACTAGTCAGCACGCTGAGTTTCCTTCTGTTGGCCATTACTGAAACTATAGGAGATATAAATTTTACGTTCCACCAGATGATGGTCACTTCCAAAATATTGCATTTCCTTAACTCTGACTTTTTAAATTGGCCTTTAGTATCAAGATAAGATAATAAGTGATTTCAGTCTTCTTCTATGGTTATTCCATTTCTGTATATTTTTCGTATTCCTCCCACAGTTTGCACATTTCGATGTTATGAATGCGGAATATGTTCTTTATTCGTAAGATCGCACTTCTGTCACCCCTACCTCGCCCGTCTCACTCCCAACAGCATTGCTGAAACTTTGACCGTTCTCGACTGACTACTCCGTCGAGAATCGTAATCATTTAGACGATGTGTTACAACCAGCTTTCCCCAGAATTATTCACTTTATGTAGCAGTAACACCCCACAGTACTTAGTCCAACGTCGAGAGATTCCTCACGCCATCGCTCTGAGGCGGACTCCACCAGGATTTTCGTGAAACGTGAGCTTTTCTTATGCTGTTTATGTACATCTGAGGCTGATAGCTTGCTTGTGCGCTGCACCAGTAGCTTCAGGCAGATGAATCACTACAGCGCAGTGATAAACGCCGAAATATATTTGTATACTTATTATTAATCAGCAGAATTCCAGAATAACGTTTTCAGCACTCAGGAAATGGCTCGTTCAGTTGTCAAGCTGGCGGCAAGTAATAATATGGGAGCAACTGTACGTCTTCGATTAGTAATCAAAACGTCCACGATCCCAGGTTCGAACTCCGGCACCGCTTGTATTTTGAATAAAAATAATCAGCTTTGGCGGCCGAAGACTTCCAGCATAGGTAGTCACTCTCAAACTGATCTGCCAACGGCCTTGTCAAAGAGTGCGGAGATGCTGACATGTTCAGGACAATCGCTAGACCCTAAAGGCTGATAAACCTGCAATGACCAAAGGCACCAGCATGCAAAAGGCAATGGAAACCACTGTATTAAAAACACTTAACGTGTATCCACAGGACATGTGACCTATAGTTGAAAAAGTATCATGATGATTTCTTCATTGGAAAAGACCCCGAAATAGTCCCTCATTCAGATCTCCGGGAGGGGACTGCCAAACGGGACGTTACCATGGGAAAAAGATTGAATAGTCAACGAAAGCATAACGTTCTACGAGTCGGGGCGTGGAATGTCAGAAGCTTGAATGTGGTAGGGCAGCTAGAAAATCTCAAAAGGGAAATTCTAAGACTCAATCTAGAAATAGTAGGGGTCAGTGAAGTGAAATGGAAAGAAGGCAAGGATTTCTGGTCAGATGAGTATAGTCTAGTATCAACAGCCGCTGAACATGGTATAACAGGAATAGGATTCGTTATGAATAGGAAGGTAGGGCACAGAGAGTGTTACTGTTAACAGTTCAGTGATAGGGTTGTTCTTATCAGAATTAACAGTGAACCAACACCGATAACGATAGTTCAGGTATACATGCCGATGTTGTAAGCTGATGGTCAAGATAGCAAGTGTATGAGGATATTAAACGGGTAATTTATTACGTAAAGGGAGGCGAAAATCTTATAGTCATGGGGAACTGTAATTCAGTTGTAGCGGGAGGAGTAGAAGGAATGGTATACTGGAGACTATGGGTTTGTAACTAGAAATGGGAGAGAAGGAGGACGAATTGAGTTGTGCATAAATTTCAGCTAGCAGTAGCTAATAGTCTGGTCACAAGAGGGGGAAGGTATACTTGGACGGGAGACACTGGAATATTTCAGTTAGATTACTGCAGATATTTCGAAGTCAGATGCTGGAGTATAAGGCGTAACCAGGAGCAGATACAGACTCAGGTCACAATTTAGTAGTAATGAAGAGTAGTCTAAAATTTAAGAGATCAATCAGGAAGAATTAATACGCAAAGAAGTGGATATGGAAATACTAAGGAATGAGGAGATACGCTTGAAGTTCTCTAAGGTGATAAATACTGCGATAAGGAATAGCTCTATAGTCAGTTCGGTTGAAGAGGACTGGACATTTCCAAAAAGGGCAATCACAAAAGTTGGAATGAAAAACATAGGTACAAAGAAGGTAACTGCAAAGAACACACGGGTTATAGACGAAATATTTCAGATGTTCGATGAAAGAAAGAATAACAAGAATCTTCAGGGAAATTCAGGAATACAGAAATACAAATCACTTAGGAATCATACAAATAGGAATGCTGAGAAGCTAAGGGGCAATGGCTGCATGAAAAAAGTGAAGATATCGTGAAATAAATTGTTGTTGGAAGGACTGACTCAGAATACAGAAAAGTCAAAACAACCATGAGTGAAATTAAAAGGAAGGGTGGTAATATTAAGAGTGCAATAGGAAATGCACTTTTAAATGCAGCTAAGAGAGCGGATAGATGGAAAGAGTAGGCCAACACTGAAGGCCTCTATGAAGGGGGGGGACTTGTCCGATGACGTGATGGAAGAAGAAACTGGAGTGGACAGAAGAGAGATAAAGGATCCAGTATTAGAATCATAACTTAAAAAAGCTTTGGACTACTTAAGATGAAATAAGGCAGAAGAGATAAATAACATTTTTTTCTAAAATCATTGGACGAAGTGACAACAAAAAGGCCACTCACGTTGGTACGTAGAACTTATGAGTATGGAGATATTCCATTAGACTTTCGGAAAAATATCATCCGCACAATTCCCAAGACTGTAAAAGCTGACAAGTACGAGAATTACCGACAATTGACAGCTGATGCATCCAAGTTCCTGACAAGTATAATATATAGAAGAATGGAAAAGAAAATGAGGATGTGATATTTAACTATCGGTTTGGCTTTAGGAAAGGTAAAGGCACCAGAGAGGCAATTCTGATGTTGCGGTTGATAATGAAAGCAAAACTATAGAATAATCAAGATATGTTCATACGATTTTTCTACTTGGAAAAAGGGTTCTACAAAGTCAAATGGTGCAAGACGTTCGAAATTCTTGGGAAAGTAGTGGTTAGCTACAGGGAAAGGTGGGCAGTATACTGCATGTACAAGAATCAAGATGGAATAATAGAGTGGAAGACCAAGAAGTGCTCTGTGTAAAAAGCGTGTAAGACAGAGATGTAGTCTTTTGGCCCTACTGTTCACTCTATACATCGAAGAATCAATGATGAAAAAAAAAGAAGAGTTCAACTAGAATTGAAGGTGAAAAGATATCAATGATAATATTCGCTGATGACGTTGCTATCCTCAGTGAAAGTGAAGAAGAATTACATGATCTGCTCAGTGGAATGAATAGTCTATTGAGTACAGAAAATGCGTTGAAAGTAGAACGAAGAAAGACGAAGATAATGAAAGTAGCAGGAACGAAAACAGCGAGAAACTTAACATCAAGAATGATGGTCACGAAGTAGATGAAGTTAAGGAATTCTGCTGCCAAAGCAGTAAAATATCCCTTGAAGGGCGGAGAAAAGAGGCATCAACATCACACTAGAGCTAACGAAAGGGTCATTCTTGACCGATGGAAGTCTACTAGTAACACATAATGGTCTTATTTGAAAAAGAAATTTCTGAGAATGTTCGTTTGGAGCTACGACTGGAGCACAGTATTGTACGGTAGTGAGTCATGGACTGTGGAATACCGGAACGAAGAGAATCGACGAGTTTGAGATGTGGTGCTAGAGATGAACGTTGAAAATTAAGTGGATTGATAAGTAAGGAATGAGAAAGGTCTCGTCAGAATATATGGAAACACTCACAAGAAGGAGGAACAGGGTGATAGGACATCTGCTCTTACATCAGCTTCCATGGTTCTCGAGCGAGAATTACAGGGTTAAAACTGTTGAGTAAGATAGATACTGGAATTCATGCAGTAAATAACTGAGGACGTAGGCTGCAAGTGCTGCTCAGAGATGAAGAGGCTGGCACAGGGGAGGAATTCGCGGTGGACCATATCAGACCAGTCAGAAGATAGATAACTCAAAAAAAGAAAAAAAGAGACATGTGCCAGCAGCCTTTCTTCCCAGTCTCCACACATGAGTGGAAAAAGAAGAAATTTTAATAATAGGTGCTAGAAGGTACAGTAAAAGGCATGGTCTTCCATGATGAGTGTAGATGTGGATGTTGACAGAACTGTAAGGATGTCCTCCATGAGCGGCCGTAGCAGAGTGTGTGTGTGTGTGTGTGTATGTGATGATGATGATGTTTGGTTTGTGGGGCGCTCAACTGCGTGGTTATCAGCGCCCGTACAATTATCCAATCTTTGCTCAGTCCAATTTCGCCACTTTCCTGGATGATGATGAAATGATGAGGACAACACAAACACCCAGTCATCTCGAGGCAGGTGAAAATCCCTGACCCCGCCGGGAATCGAACCCGGGACCCCGTGCTCGGGAAGCGAGAGTGTGTGTGTGTATGTGTGTGTGTGTGTGTGCGTGTGTGTGTGTGTGTGTGTGTGTGTGTTCTCGCGCATGCATGTTTTGTGCGGCATTACTTTGCTAAAATAATTTCTTTGTCATCTGATTTTTCCTCATCTATTTCTGTATTCTGTGCTCAAATTATACAGCTCTCACTACAGGAAAAAAATCAGTCTACTTTTCACTTTCGACTCACTTCGACATGATTAGTAGGAAAGACATTTTCTTTGTTACAGGTGAGGTCGTTAATCGTGTTCAAGATATCATGGCAGTATTGCACTCTGCAATAAGGCAAGTATTACAATCACAAATGTACTTTCAGTGATATTCTGTTCAGTTTTCAACAAATGGAAAACCCTATCGAAAGCATTTACGAGGGTATGCTGAAAAGTAATGCCTGAGATTTTTTTATATGATAACCCTTAAAGTTTTTTAATGAAATGAACGTTATTAACATCCTACGTATTTAACCTTCATGTCTACATATTTATTTCTCAATATAGTTACCCTGGTGACCGACACATTTCTCCTAACAAGAAATTGGTTTTTTGATAACGTCACTGTAGAGCAGCGGCGGCAAGGACTTCGGCTCATAAGCCACGACCTGGCACGAGTGCCATAGCGCTCACATTTGCCCCAGTCCGCCGCTCGTGGTCTCGCGGTAGCGTTCTCGCTTCCCGAGCACGGGGTCCCGGGTTCGATTCCCGGCGGGGTCAGGGATTTTCCCCTGCCTCGAGATGACTGGGTGTTTGTGTTGTCCTCATCATTTCATCATCATCCAGGAAAGTGGCGAAATTGGACTGAGCAAAGATTGAGTAATTGTACGGGCGCTGATAACCACGCAGTTCAGCGCCCCACAAACCAAACATCATCATCACCACATTTGCCCCAGTGCCACGGCACGCTGTCGGAGCGTGAGAACTGGAAGAGGGAGAAGTTGCATAAGACTCATATCAATGGCAGTACTGCATACGACTTGGTTTACGCCTCACATATTGCAACAATATAAATTATTAACAAAATATTTCAGTATCATTTAATTATTTCTGCTGCATTGAAGACATAATACAATTTTTATCTGATACAAAGTCTCGACATACAGCCAAACGCAGACAATTTCACAGATTTTCACACTCAGGTTGCCATTTTATCGATGACTTACTTAGTTTCATAATCGAATAATACGTCGATCGAAATACTGTAGAATTCTGCAGGCTCATTATGGAGACGTGGAAACTCTACCTCAGGAAAGCAACATAAGCCTCCCGTCCGTTTTAATGTAAAAGGATTTGTCATTAAAACACTTACATATGCATACACACAGGAGTACTTTCAACTGCAACAGCAAATAGTCTCGAAAACAGATGTAAAATCGTAAGCGTCCTCAAAAATTCTTTCAAAACCACAATGACTTCTTGAAACTTCACAACGAACTTACGGAACTGGACTGTCTTTGTCAGATTATGTCCCTTCCATAACGTGATTTTCTTTTAAATGCATCTCCATCAAATCAGAATCAAGTTGTTTCTCACCTTGCAATGTCTTATTGTGGTCTGTGCGCAGTGAAGTGCCTTTAAAATGTGAGGTCGGCAATCCCTTTCTGATGTTGTAATTTTCGTTGTTGCGCTACTTTTTTCTTCATAATTTCAACGACAACAACAATGGGTTTGAAATAAAAAAATCGTACCAGGCATGACCCTCTACTTAAGCAACGCACTTTACAGGAATATACACATCTTTCAATTCTATCGAAAACTGGTGCAACTGACAGTGAAATAGTGTGTGCAAATACCAAAATTTTACTATTTATACTACCAATTTCTTCACGTGACTCATGTCTGCAAATTTAGCACAATATGCTTCTTAGTGTATAGAACAAACAATCCCGTGTGTCGATCGTTGTAATTTTTTGCTTATTTATGGTCACAGGCATCGTCATTATCACCAGCAGTCATCCTGTAAACTTTCCCACCCAATGATATGAAGGGTAATTGTGGTCACTCAGCGAACTGGCCAGTTTCGCCGCGTAATACTACTCTGACTAACAATTCCGCGATACACGTGCTGTTGCATTGGCAGTTTCAATCTGCTACACCAGCGGGAAATGAG